>NW_020653774.1:1413815-1456797 GCF_003589595.1 Hyposmocoma kahamanoa
ACTGTCGTAACAATGGGAAGAGCTAGAACGACAGTCGTCTGACTTTAAATTAAAAAATAACAGCATTGATTTTTGTGACCTCACAAAGGCGTTCGATGTAATTAGGAATGAATTACTAACACAAAAATTAGCTATGGTGTCACCGGAGTTGCCCACGATTTATTAAAATCTTTCTTAACAAACAGAAGGCAAACAGTTCAAGTCTGTACGGACGGCAAAAAACTAACTCCACCGCTGATGATATCACCATCGGCATCCCTCAAGGATCGGCCTTGGGTAATACGTTATTCCTAACGTTTATCAATGATCTGAAATGACAGGTTGGTAAATTATCTGGAAACTGGCCAATTTCTATCAGATAACCAATACGGGTTTCGAAGGGGTAGATCCACTTCTGACGCAGTCCATAATTTGGTCGATCATGTTGTTGTCAGCTTGGATAAGCGGTACGGGTGTCTTGGTGTGTTTTTGGATTTGGCTAAGGCCTTTGATACTGTTTCGATTCCCCGACTTCTGCATAAGCTCCAGGCATTGGGACTGAGGGGCCTGCAGTTCAATATTTTTGAGAGCTATCTCACAGGTAGGTCCCAATGTGTTAGAATTGGTGAATATACTAGCGTTTCCCAATCTATCACCTTTGGGGTCCCTCAGGGAAGTATTCTGGGTCCTACTCTTTTCCTGGTGTATATTGATGACCTTTGTAATTTACAACTTCAAAACTGTAAAATTTTCTTATGCTGATGACACTGCACTGATATTCACCGGGATAAATTGGGATGAAGTTTATCAATCCGCCCAGTCGGGCTTTGACGTGGTAAGGGAGTGGCTAGAAGACAATCTGCTCACACTTAATGTGGACAAGACTAGAGTGGTGCCTTTTTCTATACGTAACCATACTCTACCGCAAAACTATCTTAAGTTTGCTGTTATCTCCACCCAGGTGCCGGGATCTGAGGCTGTCGTTTTGAAAACTGTCAACAGCATAAAATATCTTGGTTTGCTACTTGACTCTACACTCAACTTTAGACAATACATACATCTACTGTCAGCGCGCATCCGTAAGCTAATTTATATTTTTAAATGTCTTCGTCATGTGGCAGACGCCAACATCATGAAAATGGTGTATCTTGCTCTAGTACAAAGTTTACTAACCTATTGCGTTACTAGTTGGGGTGGGGCTGCTAAAGGTAATTTTATTCTTATAGAAAGAGCACAAAGAGCTTTACTAAAGGTTGCCTGCTTTAAACCCTACCGGTTCCCAACGAGAGATCTTTACTCTTTCTGTCAAGTTCTAACTGTTAGACAGTTATTCGTTCTCTGGACTGTTTTGAAGCAACATTCCCTCACTCCATACGACAGCGCCTCAAATAGACGACATTGCATAGTGGCTACTTCTGACCGTCTCAGGACTGCCTTCACTCATAGATTTTTCTGTTTCCTGGGATGTTTTCTGTACAATGCACTACACCGTGAACTAAACATCTTTCAACTAAATAAGTTCGAATGTAAAAAGAAGTTGGCAAACTGGCTGCAAGAATTGAATTACGATGAAACTGAAGCTTTGCTTCATCCGATTGCATGACTCAAGGACCTATTTATTTATTTATTTTTGGAGCTTTGGGTAGAGTAGGATCTCTATATGTGTATGTATATATATATATCCGTAACTACGCACACGCGAGCACACTCACAGACACACACACACATACACAAACACACACATAATACAACACGCACTCATGGTCAAATATCTTTTACGTGCAAAAAAGTTTTTAAATTTAATCTTAATTTAAGTTTGATCTTTTAGGTGTATATAGTTCAATAATGTCAAATGTATTTTTTCGCTATTTAAATGTTTTTCTTTTATAAACAATTAATCTTAGTAATACCTTAAGATTGTCATGTGTCATTTCCAAGGGTGAGAGCCTGGTGACTTGTAGTACAGGCGTTAAGCCTTTAACAAGCACCAGCTCCCAAAAATAAGTTATTGGATGTATCTTAATTACTAAGATCTATATGTACGTATTTTTGTGGAGGAATAAACGTTATTATTATTATTATTATTATTATTATCTTGCGCACTATATATCGGAGGGCTTGGTAGTTCTGTTTGCAGATGACACTACTGTTATAGTGTGTGCTAAAAGCTTTGTAGAATTGGACGACAAAGTAACATACACGTACAGTCAGCTTTGTGAATGGTTTTCTGCAAATGGGCATATTCTAAACACGTCTAAGTCGAACCTACTGTTGTTCTCAGGAAGATATCCCATATCATGCTCAATAGTCACCTCTGCGGTTCCACTTTGCAACACATGCAAGTTCACTATAGACTCAAAGTTAAGCTGAAAAAACCCATATTCCGTCTCTGTGAGAGAAACTTTGAGGTGCTACGTACACGCTGCGGAAACTGCGTCCCCTTGCGTCCACTGCGTGTTGAGGCAAACGTAATTTGCATACTTCCACTCATTGATGTCCTATGGTATTACAATGTGGGGTAATTCATCTGAGTCCAAAAGGGTATTCGTTCTCCAGAAACGCGCACTACGAACCATAGTCGGCATAAAAGGTAATCAGTCCTGTAGAGGCCTTTTTCGAAAGTACTACGTGATGACGGCATATTTACAGTACATTCATGATGTAATTGTTTTTGTGCGTAAAAACATACATATTTACGAGGGATGCACAGGCGGAGGCCGACTATTACGTAACATAGGAACACTGAAACCCGTTGCTCATCGAACCGAACTTGCAACGAGAAATCCGCGAGTGATCGGGCCCCGATTTTACGAACACCTACCCACAAATCTAAAAAGTGTTACAAATGACGAAGTGTTTTGTTCCCGACTGCAAAACCTTTTATTGGATAATGAATTCTACACTGTAGAGGAATTTCTTTTAAAGAAATTGTATTTATATTTTA
This sequence comes from Hyposmocoma kahamanoa, assembly GCF_003589595.1. Lineage (NCBI taxonomy): Eukaryota > Metazoa > Arthropoda > Insecta > Lepidoptera > Cosmopterigidae > Hyposmocoma > Hyposmocoma kahamanoa. Next base: position 1,416,739 of record NW_020653774.1, read on the forward strand.
ATTTTGGACATTTGTATTTTGAAAATATTTAATTTTCACTTGTATTTTTTTAGTTCGTGTTTCTTTTCATTATTTTATTTTATATTATTATTGTTTACATTAATGATTATGATGTTATCCCTTGACATTATATTTCGAATTGTAATATTATGAAATACATGATTCAATTCTTCTATTCTAATAAATTGTCGCGATAAAAATGTGACGACAGATAATCGCAGCTTCAAACGAATCTCTCGTTAAAACAACATCTCGGTGGCTGCCGACAACCGATAAATTATTGTCACGATCTAATGAGAACAGCTAGATACGACAGTCGTTCAATGATAAATGTCCACGACACAGTCACGACAGATAGTCGTAATATAGGAACAGGCTAGACGCGACAGTCGTTCAACGATAAATAAAAAGTTACTTCATCATGGGAACGCGCCCTATGTTGACCCCATGCGGGTAATTAAATGTTAACACCATACTATAGGTAATGGTGTTTATGCCTCATAGGGAATCTCAAATTGCGCGGTCAGTTAGGGGTATTTTTGGATTTAATGCAATATGTTACGTACGTAGATCTTTTGGCAACTTTATGTAAAAGATCTCGCAGAACAATATTTGTGTCTCTATTAAGTCCAAATTGCAGTTTTGCGGCGCTGGTGTGATCACACTCCACCAAATGGATGATGGAATGGATCAGGTCTTCTATTCTTTTACAACAGTGATAAAATTCATTTGCTGGAATGTGACCAAATCTAATTCTGAAAAATGCTGAAACAAGATTCCCTCATCATCACACCAAGGCTTTCGAGGAAGTCGCGGTTACATCGTCGTGTACCAAATGCCTCTTCGTAGTGAAATTTCCTCGTAGTCTGTATCCCAAATATTTAAACAAATATCTCTAGTTAGAGGAATAAATTCAGGGTAACCCTTATGAATATAAATATGTACGCGTACACGGACACCTTTACACGTAACAAATACCAAAGTGACTTGAAGGACGCAATTCCATTAACTAAGAGCTTTTACCTTTCAGTGAATGCGTAAAGTTTTACATTTCCTTTTTTATTTTTGTGCGTGGAAAATGTGGTGTGGTTTTAATGGCTCTTTTGTTTTGTTTCAGGTAAGTTCCTTTCGGAGAGGCAACTGAAAACAATGTAATGTAAAGAGAAGAGGCTTAAATACCGGCGTATATGATAATAACGGTAATAAATAGTACCCACGGAAGAAACAAAACAATGGAAGCGCCTTAAGCATCAATTACTAAGAGTCGTTAAAGCTCACACACTCTTAATTTGAAACTCTGCAAAATTTTGATATTGATTGGTCGTAGTTTCAAATTTAAAAAGAAATCTAAACTAAACGGTCTAAACTTTGCACTGTTGGCATATTGTTGAAAGATCCAATACCATCAATACCTATTGTTACAAGTTACGACGTTTTGATATTATATTGAAATTTCAATCTATGTGCTGCCATCTAGCTGTTAATTGCTGAACGTCGACGAATTGGAGTAATTAATTTAATTCTCCAAACATGAAGCGACCATATTGTAGAGGTATAAGCTCTACTTTCGTTTCTTGTAAAAAAAAATTCGATAAACAGAAAATTGAAAATTTATTAAAATAAGTTTTCCGATGATATGAAATACCACCACGGGTCATATTTTTGGTGCAGCTAACATTTTTGCTCTCCAAAACAGCACAATAAGCTATTTTCTTGGATTTTAGAGAATTTGCACGAAAGAATGACGCAACCATACCATACAAAGCTGATACCCTGGTACTTACGAAATTATTCTTGGTAGGTACTGTGGTACAGTCAACAAGACAATGTATCTATATATATATATATATATATATATATATATATGAATATGTCAATATTAGTAATCTCTCACAAAAAAAATTGTCTGTGGTAAGTAATTATAACATTTGTACACCATTGTTCAGTAAATGAATATTTGGTTTCAAAACTTTTTTCTCTTGCCTGTACTTACCTTACAAATACAAGGAGAGGATCCGTTGGGGTTGCATAATATAGAGGTGGTCAGTTCTGATTTAAAATTGGCGGTAGATCGGTTGTAGGGGATCAGATGGGAATTACCCGTGGTTGTCTGGCACATTATTATTACTTTGGATATCTATCTTAGACTTTGGCGTCTTTGACGGTCTAAAAGATTAAATTAGATATTTTTTAACGGGAAAGGCTTTCTTTCCCGTCAATGGCATAGTTGGCCGGGGTCAGGGACTCAGGTTCAAGAACCGGCGGATAATAGTATTTTCAGCACATATAAGTCATAAAATTATGCGAAGTACGAGTACTAGAAACCAATTGATTTTAAGTGAATTTTAAAACTGCTATTTAAGCGCAAAATGTTACAAACTAATTTCGTTTATAGAATTTTTTAAGTTCTGAAAAGTGACTTTTTACAGTAATGGCCTTATTACACTAAGGGTGATTATATTTATAGTTTTGCAAATAAATCTAACGTTGTATTATTAGATAGGTGGTAGTGAAAGTAGTTCTCGTGGACGTTACCACATGATGAGGGTCTCGTGAAAATCGAAATCGAGAAACTTCGGAAGTATCTCAGCCTGACACACGAGACCACCGGAATGTGGGTGTCATTAAAATAATCCCAATTAGTTTGTTCGCCAATAGGTGAGCGCAAAATACGGTGCAGCTCAATATGGCACGTATCGTTCACCTGTTCTTGAACTTGAGTTCCTGGCTACGGTCGACTGTGCCCTTACAGGAGAATATCATCTCTCCCGTTTAACATTTCTTTTAAGCCATAATAGAGGCGAGATTTTAAATATAAAGTGTGTGTTTTTTAGCTGAAACAGTATCGGGAAGCAACATTTTATTAAATTTTCCAACTTCTGCTGCCCCGTTTTTTGCTTCCGATACAATGAAATCGTTTGCTTAAAGATAAAACCACATAAGTGACATTTTCCGCAAATCTCCAAATTATATACCAGTTGTAAGAATCACCAATTTTCTGCAGATAAAACTCTTATTAAGTTTATATCTTTTTTGTTATTGAGTTTCACGTCTAGAAACATACTGATTTTCTTAACATAGCTATATAAATTAAAAAACTTTTTGTGGAAAATGTCACTTATGTGGTTTTACCTTCAAAGGGATGAAATCATGCTTATAATAAACTGAGTCTGCTAACATAAAAAAATAGTGAATTTTATTCATTTTTTCCGAAACACGTTTTATTAAAATTCTGCTATTCCGATTTTTCTTCCAGTACAATGAAATGTTCCTCACATTAAACTGAATCGATTAGCACTACTTACTCACAGGCACTCACGGGTTACTATGCCAAAATTGTTTTAAAAAAATGACTCAGTGGTTTTTAAGACAGGATCCCTGTTGTTTCGGATTTCCCCTACTGTTACAGTTTAAAAAAAAACACACACTGTATATTCCGCCACATAAATTGCCTAGTTTTAAATTACTAAAAGTAACAAAGTAACGAAGTTAACTCCAGGGCGATACCCAAAACGCTCAGACCGGATTTACAAAAAACCGGTACCACCGGGAATGGAAGCCCTCATCAAGCGTCAATAATTGTGCTAATAAAGTTGGGCCAGCAAGGCCGTCACTATACCCGGTGTAGTCGTTTAATGGAAGCCATTGAGGAATCCTAAGTTCTAACTATCTAATTAGACAAAATAGTCAACAAAGAAAACAATTACTCGTCGATTAAAAAGTGAAACCTACTAATTCCAATTTTGATCAAAAAGGGTTTTTTTTTCGTTTCATTCGAAAGAACATGTAAGATAAAAACATTTTTGAAAGTGCAATAGTGTCCTTCATTATAAAACCTGCACTTTTTTTATATTATGTAGGCTTCAAACAAACATACGGCCGGAAAACTTCGACAGGGAGTTCATACCACAACCTAATTGTACGTGGGAAAAAGCTCATATTGTACGTGGGAAAAAGTTCCTCTGAAACCGTACAGTACGAGATCGACTCGGTTCCAGAGTGTGAGGATGGACTTCCTGCCGGTGGCGAGCGGTGGCATATACATTAACATTGTAATCTCTTTGCAATACACAAAATCTTTTCATCTCCATTACTCGATTTCACTTTTAAATGAGTTTTACCTTTAAACCTAGATTCCCAAACGGGTCCCTGCCACCCCCAGTAGGCGCTGACTCCTAGGGGCTTCGGAAGCAATTGGAGGGCGTTGATGCTGTCCAGGGGGTGATACTGCATTTGCAAACCTGAATTAACCTGACTAAGTGATCTATACAAATTATATATTATATACCTATAATTTTTTCCTTGTTTTTTTTCTGTTAAATGAATATAAAAAATATGTGTTTTCAACATTGACTTACAATTATATGGACGTCGGGTCCGCGCTAAAAAGTGTCCGAACTTATAGGGCGTTAAAATCGTATACAGAGCGTCATTCACGCTTTAGTCTTCGTTTGTTCGACTGACAGCGAAGCAAGCAAAATTAGACAGTACTGCGATGACATTACAATTTAAATTCAACGTTTTAGCTTTTTCATATTCCTTTACATGTCACTACGTTTAAATAGGTTGACTTGGGACATTTTTTCGTGGTTTTTGTATTAGACCCGTCGTCCATTTATTTGTAAGTCAATGGTTTTCAATGATTATTTGTGGTGGTATACCAAATAGTTTAGGAACCTGTGCTTTAAACCGACGATAATCTTAAATTTGTACTATGATAACGAATTGGTTACGTTCACTTTTAGCGTCAACAGTTTGCGTTAGAATAGAATCATTTTAAAATGCAAATCAAAAAGACTTTGAATGCGATAAAAAAGTTATTATAATCCTGTCCAAACAAACAATCTGTGCATTTTACTGACAACATTAACATAATTTAAATTTTAATACTGCTTTTATGGCATCGGAATAAATGTTTTTATAAGCAGTAGAGCTCCTTGTGAAAGAGTCTGTCCTTTTTAAGTTGCAATTTAAAGCTTGTGAGTGGCACTGTAACTGTTATGGACAGGCGTAACAGGCGTCCTCACAACACCGATGTAACGCATCGTGTGCCATCGCTCTATGTTGTATCGTTATAAACATGTGTAACTTACTTACTTTTTTTTTAATTCTTGAGACTAGAGACTTGGCTCTAAAAATTCATAAGTAATGTATATACATTCTGTAGTTTAATTTTCTTTTAATAAAACTTGTAATTTAAGCAGATTAAGCGCCGCTGCATACGCAGTTCGCAGAATACTTGAGATTACCGATGTTAGTACTGCTAGACTAGTTTACTTTAGTTACTTCCGTAGTATAATATCTTACGGGATTCTCATGTGGGGTAAAGCGGCAGATAGTTAAACCATATTTGTATTGCAAAAACGAGCGATTCGTTCTGTGTACCGACTAGGCTCTCGGGTTTCTCTCAGAGAAAAGTTTAAGGAGACTGGTATCATGACTGTGGCATCACAGTACATTTACTCAAATATTTTATATGCCCGTAAAAATATACATAATTTCAATAAGAAAGAAGATATCCATAATATTAACCTTAGAGCTAAGTCCAAACTCATGGTGCCACGATTTCGTTTAACCAAGGTAAACAACTCTTTTATGGGGAACTGTATACGTTTTTATAATAAGATTCCGGAGAATATAGTTATCATTTCCTAAGTTTAAAAACTACATTAAAAATATTTTGATCGAAAAATCATATTACAAAATTGAAGACTACGTGATAGATAAAGATGTATGGAAAGACGACATGGCTCCAGACTCCACACAAATTTGATTCAAAGTGTATTCCATAGCATTTAAGTTTATTTGAAAAGAGCAATCCCTAGAGTTTCTTGCTCGTTCTTCTCAGGGAGGTCAGCGTAGTGAACGAGCAGTAGCTTAAATGTAACGTTTTCAAGCGAAGATTTATTTAACCTATGGAATAAATAATCTTTGACTTTGACTTCAGTCAAAGTCATACTTTGACTTTGTAATAACATCAACTATTACACCTTGTAGACGTACAGCCTATTGGACGTAAATAACTTCTTATTCCGCGTACTAAATATGTTATTTGTCTAGACAGAAGACCATTATTGTAAGAACAAAATTAATACGGCAATTAACGTTCCAGAGAAATGAATTAACTGCTTCCTTTTACGAGTCACATCACTGACTTAATTAATATCTTTAGACATGTCACTGGGCGACTGCCACGATTGTGCACTCTGAACATTGAAGCTAGATGAACGAAAAGAATAATATGTGTTCTGCAGTTGCCCTTATTAATGCAATAACGCACGCTGAATAAACTGCGGCATATTCAAATGAAACTTGATATCACAATATGTGATAGTATAGTATCTGTTATTTCAACGCCAAGAAGAGAGAGCGAGATGTTGCCACACGACAATAATAAACTTACAATTAATGTTGTAGTAATAGTGAATATTCGCAACAATATGCATGAATTAGGACTACATCACGCTGTACCAATACAGTTTTACTTTAAGACGCTTTGAACTACACATATTCTGCCAAATGATGGCGCCTCAAGATATTCAAGTACTTTAGGTATGCGTAATTGTCAGTTTGACTACTTGAGTGGTCATGCATGACAAATCGTTTTTATTTATGATGCTAAGTCACGATATGAAAAGGTCATATATCTAGTGGTAAGCGACACGCTTGTCCATTATAGTTGTAGTGCCACTCAGAGCTTTAAATCACAAAGATATACCTAAGGGGCACTACCACTGCGCTTCTTGCTCTGGTACTCATAGAGCTGGTATTCAGTAAATTGGGAAAATGTAATTAGTGTATTCGATTGTTACATTTAATAAGGGTTTCGAAGTTTAGTGAGCGCCATCTACTTTAGTTAAAAGTTAAAAACAATAAACTAACCGTTCTTTTTCTCCATAATCTAAGCAATGCATGAAAGCTAGGTCTTGCCATTGCGACGTATACAGTTTCACTAACAAAATCTGCGTGTGTTATTTACATCAACTCTTGTTAAGTTCATCTAACAATATTAATAAACATTGTAATTGTCATCAAACCACGCACAACAAATAGTGTAGAAATTGTAGGATAAGAATATCGTACCTTATCGGACATGTGGTCATACTTACGTCAGAAGTGATTTTATAACACGAAAGTTATAAAAATAATACGAATTATATGAAACAAATTAAGTGTATATAAAAATTTGTAATTTTTTTTTGGCGGTAGATAAAAATTTCTTCTAATTCGACTGAAAATGATATGGCTTCTATCACAATTTGGGGTAAAAATTTTGTTTCTGCCGTTTTTCGATATAGCCGTATTTTATTATGTAAATAGGCTATTGAAAAAACTTGCTTTGCTCGGACTGAATATTGGCACGAAAAGATTTCTAACATTGTTTGATAATAATTACTAGTCAAAATAAATTTTGCAATTTTTTAATATGGCCGCCAAGAAGATAAAGAGATATTTCAATTTTTTTAAAACAAAGCCCCAAGTGCCGTAAGTCCGCACGCCATCAAATGGAGATAATATACGGAGACGTAATAGATTACGAGTACAAGATCTCACAATTGTAAAAATGTAAAGCATGCTTCCCGATGTAGTGAAAATGAGATACTTTTTATAGCGTTGTTGTATTTCAACCGTCTCTATGTTAGATTTCATTTTCTTGAAAGTTATGCCAAAGAGATTTAGGAGGGAAAAATGAATACAAGAATACAAGAATACAAGATTCGCTGAAAAATGTAGTTTACAATGGTGTTATAGTATATTATTATTAGATCGTACATTTCACCAAAACTTGGCATGCGAATATTTTACACAACTCTTATTTCAATCACGCACAGTGGTTAAATTTTACATTTTATGTTATCTATTAAAAACTCATTTATATTGTAGTAGCATTGTGTAACTAACAAATTATGTAATTTTATTTTAAATTGCCTACAATTTAGTTCTTTAACTGCATCTGGTATTTTATTAAATAATTTAGGTGCCAATATAAACGTCGTTCTATTGTAAAATTCCAAGGTGGCCGTATTTCTTTTTTGTTCCTTGTTTTCCTGGGATGTCTGGTTTTCACTAGATTAAAGTTGCCTGGGTTTTGTTTTATATAAACACAGGCCTCGTAAATACACATAGATGGTAGGGTTAAAATCTTTAGTTTTCTAAAATAGGGTACACAGCTTTCTCGCTGGCCCACACCAAACATGCCAAACTATTGCCGAATTTCCTACATTATACATAGTATAATATAGGAACTTTGAATACCAAATCAACGATAACCCAGAATACTCAGACCTAAACCAACTTAGAAACGGTCGTTTCTTAAATTGACATAAATCGGATAAATGAGGAATCGACCTCCTCATCAAGCGCCCATAGTACTAACTGCTGTGCCACCGAAGAGCATGAGCACACCTCGTAAACTGAAACCGACCACGAGCCGCAGGCCTGATCTCACCGTAGGTGGGGTACAGGGCTCGTTTAAAATATGTATATAGCATACTATACGTATTCTATTTAGTTCAGATGATATAAAAAAAATTGGTATATGTAAATACTTATTGAAAACAGCTGTTTTCTTGTAAAATTTCGAGGTAAGTTTGTGTTTTTTTTCTATCGTGAAAATTTTTAAGAATCGTGTTTTCACACCGTGTATTAATCAGTGTATGTTCTTAATTTTACTATATATTTTTTCCAGAGTGATTAATTCAACACTTTCACAGTTATGCGAAATCAACCAAAGCCATTTGAGGTGGTAAAGACTTAAGGATATAAATATAATCAACTAATTTCTTTCTAGAGTCTTTAAAATTGTCTCATTATTTTGCCGACGAGTAGAGCTCCTTGTGAAAGAGTACGTCTAAGGAAGTACTGCTACCAATCTATTTCTACCGCCAAGCAGTAATATGAGCATTACTGCGTTCCGGCTTGGGTGTAAGGGTGTTGGTGAAAATACAGGCACATGGGACTTGTCAACTTATGTCTCAGGGTGACGGGCACAGTGGCAGCGCCCCTAAGATCTTTGCGATTAAAAGCTGTAAGTAACACTGCAACTGTTATGTCACTTTATATTATATAAAAAAAAAACTTATTACACCAAAGGTGCTATATGTATAAGCCGCATCTTTCCGTAGAGTAGATTTAAATAGTCAGAAGTTCACTCTACAAATTCATAATATCAATGCTTCTATAACAATAAAAAGGATGTTAATAATATCACCATTGCACAATGTACTGAAAGCAGTAATTTGCATTTGTTAAGCGTTGATTGATGCTTCGACTCATTCGTTTGACATGCAAGAAATACAAATTATAAGACGACAGAAATTTTTACCCAACTACGATAAAGTAAAAAAGGCAGTTTTCTATATATTATGTAATTAAGTCTACTAAACGTTTGTTCTGTGCTTTAGTATTAACTGGAGATGTAATTGCTCAGTTGGACGGCAGTTGCTTCGGAATTACGAGGTCAACGATTCAAAGCTTGTGGTGGCATGATCCTAAGACTTTAACTTCGAAGTTTAAAAAAAATGATATTATAATTTTATTAATATTGTAATGCGTCAAACAAGTGCAGTGCCACTCAGAGCTTTAAATCGCAAAGATCTTAGGACTTAGCACCCTTACCCTCCCAAACTGGATCGCAGTAATGCTTACATTACTGCTTGGCGGCAGAAAAAGTAAGGTGACAACACTTCCCTGTACGAACTCATCCACAAGAAGCTCTATTGCTACTAAAATATTATAACCATGGCCAGTAACTCAGTAAGATCGTAACTCTGGAAAACGTCAAAATTCCGAATGATATCTAGGCGCTGATAATAGCCTGGAAATAGTTTATATTATGTAAATGACAGTGTATAACAACTAATTTCTCTTTAATGTGAAATAAAGAAGTCAGTTTTTTAACTGTGGGCATTAATTATTAATTCAATTTCAATATAATTTGTTTTGATATGGTTCATTGTAGCCCGAAATAAATAATTTTTAATTTTATTATTTATTTATTTATTAATATTTCAAATATTGGTCATGTGCTAAAATTCTTTTCTGCACTTAACAAATATGCGCGTCAACACTGTGTGTTACAAAATAATTTATAAATTAACGCTTCCCAATAGGAGTAGATGGAGCTAATCAAAATAGAAGAATAACCGGCACTATCCTAATAATTTGTGCAATAAGCGCCATCTAGTTCATTTGTTTGTTATCACTAGAAATTAGAGTAGCTTCGACAAATTGCAACTTGTCAATGTAAAACAAATTAGTTACAAAAATAGTTATTTCGTTCACGTCGCTACATCTACTTACCAATAGGTAGCAGTTGCCGTAAAGGTCCTCGTGAAAGAGGTCAAATTCAAAATTCAAACTCAAAATAATCTTTATTTCATAGGTAAGCATTATTACACTTGAAATCGTCACAATGGTTAAACTCTACCGGTCATTCGTAAGGCAGATCCCCCTGAGAAGAATGAGCAAGAAACTCTAGGGGTTGCTCTTTGTAAATAACATTTACAATATTTTTTTTTATTTAAAACATCAGAGATCGAGACTACTTACATGAGCTAAACGGGTTACTACCACGGATTTTTGTCATCCAAGTACGCAGAAGTTGTATAATAACCTTTAGTATAAAGTTTTTGTTTCACTATAGTTTTAAGCCTCGTGAATGGAAAATTTAAATGATTTTTTGACTTTGTGAAGACGACTATCAAGAAAAGCTATTTTATTTCTATTCCTCGTATTAATGTTATATCTGTCACTATTTTTCGTAAAGAAATTACTATTCCTTTTAACATAAATTACATTTTCATAAATGTACTGTGAGGCTAGTGTAAGAATGTTAATTTCCTTAAACTTATCTCTCAAAGATACTTTGGGGCCCAGATTGTAAATTGCCCTAACTGCACGTTTCTGCAGGACAAAGATTCTATCAATATCGGCTGCATTAGCCCAAAGCAAAATGCCGTATCGGTCGCCCAGGGAACTACTGCCACCTTACCTATTTCTGTCGCCAACCAGTAATGTGAGCATTACTGTGTTCCTGTTATGAAGGTTGCTGGTGAAATTATAGGCTCGTGAGACTTGTCAACTTATGTCTCAGGGTGACGGGCGCAGTGGTAGTGCCGCCCAGATCTTTGCGATTTAAAACGCTGAGTGACACTGCAACTGTTATGGACAGGCGTGTAGTTTACCATCAGGCGCACGACTTGTTCGTCCCGTCACTTGATATTATAAAAAAAGGTGCTAAACATCGGACTACCATGTCCATGTTAATAAAAACGGAAGTAAATTGATTTGCTGCATTCAGTGAAGGTTAAATCGTGCAAAATAACCGCGCCTGTGTAGAATATTATTTCATGCAGTTAATTTTCCCACCCTCCCTCCGCATAAAATAAATAACACATGCCTACAGTCACGGACACCACCACCATAAATTACCTGACACGTGTTTCTACTTTATTTAAGAAAGCTTCTTCGATCGACGCTCTGCAATTACAATAAACAACCCCTGAGGTTGCCTCGTATAGAGCCGAAACACGTGTCGGGTCATTTTAGTTGATGAATGCCTGCTTAGCTATTAATAGGTCACCAACTCATTTCCCAGTTTGTGTAGAAATCTTAATAATATAATTGTAAATTTTACATTGAAAAAGAAAAGTTAGCTTGTCGGCATTTTTCGATTTCCATGGGACCTCCTCATCAGTTTCTGAATTCTTGGTGTTTACATTTTGTTGTTACGTACGATTTGTTGATTATATGTATTGTATCATAAGTCGACTTTTATTTGCGGAAAATATTTTTTTGAATTTGTGATAGCCGAAACGAACCTGGAACAACATCGTCAGCGTTAGGGACGAACTCAAGAGTATACCCATTCAAAGAAAAAAAGAATTTTCAAAATCGGTCCACAATTGACGGAGAAAAATTGATGAGAACACTGACATGCCTATAAAATTTGAGGACTTTCCTCCATATCCATGGGATCCCCTCATCAGTTTCTGACTTGGTGACAATGGGACCACCACGGGAGTGCACCCTTTCAAACAAAAAAAGGATTTTCAAAATCGGTCTACTTTTGACGAAGAAATCGGAAAACATAAATGCAGCCGAACGTATAACCTCCCCCTTTTTTTAAGTTGGTTAAAAACTGTAATGAGGCAATTGATTTTGAATTGACCTGGTTGCTAATTGTAAAATTATAATGAATTTTTTGGAAATAGTAAATATGACAATATTTTCAGACAAGATTCCAAAACACCTATGTAAAAAGTACTAAATATATAATATTTAAATAAAGATGTTTACTAACGCTTTCCTATGATAAACAACCTAAAACCCAGCCTTTAAAAAGATGACAGCTAATAACAAGCGATCAAATTAAAGGGTATAGCAGTAATTACGACGACGTATGAAACTCGCTAATAAATATTGTATTTGACCGGTTAACCAGGTGACAGTTGAAGTTTTTGTATACTTTTAAATAATTACCTACATACTAGCATATTAGATCATATCTATGTACTAGCATATTAAATGCGGCGATCCATAAACACGCTGCATTTCACTACTGTGCGGTGAAGACACAACAATTCAATATTACTTAGAATAATAACGCATAGAAACCTAGTCCGCACACGCTACGTGAGGCAAATTGAAGCGCGCCCAAAGGGCCTACACGAGCGGGCGGGCCTTCAGTGCTCAAGGTCAACTTGCACCGCGAACAGATCAAGAATTTTAGCTAAAAATGACGAAATGTGCGGTAAATGAGTGTAAAAATACGTCAGACAAACATAAAATAGATACTAACATCACATTCCACGACATTATTCTAAGATCATAGATTAATAAGCAACAGAGTGTTCTGACTACTCAATAACAGTCTAGGGATAATATGAATAAAATAGTTAATAAATTTAAAAGATAAAAGACTAAGCTTCGTGGTCTAAAGATCCTTGCCTTTACCCAAGGAAAAGTACCTACATAATATAACATCAATAATGTCAACAACTCTACTGTATTTTTTTTCCTTTTCCTTATTTTGTTTTTCTTTTCAGTAATATAATAATTATAAATAGTAAGCGGAAGGCCTCTGGGTCAAAGCAAAACTAAATATATTGTGCGACTAATACAGACTTTGCCAAGGACTTTACGTTAATTTCCCAACTATGGATAAATATCTTTCGTAAACACTCAGTATTATCCGCCTGTCAAACTCATATCGCAATAGATATAGGCTGTCACGTCTCTCCACGGTACTACGATACTATAGACTTACTTTGCGTACAGGTACTTTTATAAGGAAAAATAAATATAATTGTAACATGTTATTCAATTTAGAATCTAGTTTCGAATTGCCAAGATCTTCTTATCTGTTTTCTCTTATTTTTTTAAAATACATTCTAAACCCAAACCTATATTCATTCAGCCAGTATTTCTACTCATAGAGTAGATCCTAGACTACAGTACTGATACTCTGTTTAAATTCAACACCAAAACAAAGCACCATCACTATTGATAGTCTTTTGTTTGGAACATGTAGTTGCTGTGAATATTCGTGTCTCTACATTGAAGTCGTTGCCTAATCCTTTATACTAGACCTAACCCCTCACCCACTAATATTAAAAAATGTTATAGTCACTAATTAAATATAGTTATTAAAACTCAGTCAATTATATGTCAAAGTCAAATAATCATTTATAGAGTAATTGTTTTACACTTGAAATAGTTATTTTTGATACAAGTGCGGAAAGTTAGTCATTATTTATGAGTCTCGTGACTTCTAGGCCCGAGCCAGAGGCGAGGGTCAAGACTCGAGACAAGTGAAAATGACAAATCCGCACGTGTATCAAACGACGTTATTTATTGCATTTGCGAAAAAACTACATTGAAAGTAAAATAAAACAGTAAATTTTCACCTCCGGTCATTGTTATTACTCAATCAGCCATCTTTAGGGAAAATATTTTGGTATTTTTAAATGTAACCCGTTGTTTTATAAAATACCTATGCAATTTAAACAAATAAAATGTAAGTTTTAATGACGAATGACTTATGTCACAAAGCACATAAATATTAAATAAATATACAACCTCTTTGGTTCTACGTTTAATACTTGAAACAACAGTAAATTAAAAAAAAAGGAAAAGTATAAAGCACTAGTGCGAAAAATCCATCTTTCGGCACGATTTGTAGTTCGAAAAATATCACGTTTTGAGCAACTGTCTTAAAAACGTCATTTTTAATCTAGTTTTTAATCTACTGCTCGTTCACTACGCTGACCTCCCTGAGAAGAACGAGCAGGAAACTCTAGGGGTTGCTCTTTTCAAATAAACTTAAATGCTATAGACTACATTTTGATTCATATTTGTGCGGAATCTAGACTCACGTTGTCTTCTAACATCACGTCTTTATCTAACACGTAATCTACAATTTTGCAATAGGACTTTTAAATTAAAATACTTTTAATGTAAGTTTTAAACTTAGGAAATGACAGTCTTAACATATTCTCCGGAATCTTATTGTAAAAACTTACATTTGTAACTGAAACTTACATTTGTATTCACTAAGTTAAGCTTTAAAAGTACATTTTTGCGACATAACGGTTCGTTTATTGGTTTTAAAACGAGTTTATCGTTGAAACAAGCGTTACCGAAACTGGTACCGTTATCACGTAGTGTTCTTGTAACGTTATGGAAATTTTCTACGAACTAACCAGCTTTACGTTAAACCAGATTCTTATACATATGGTTAGAGGTACTAATGACGAACTGAACATACACATACACTCACTCCCCACTAAGTCCCCACTCACTCCCCACTCACTACCCACTCACACCCCACTCACTCCTCACTCACACTCCACTCACTCCCCACTCGACCTCCACTCGCCTCCCACTCACCCCCACTCACCCCCCACTCACTTCCCACTCCCCACTTCCTCACTCGCCCTATAAATTTATCATAATTTTCAGTTTTAATTGTTAATCAAAAACATTGTAAAGTTTGAAAATTTATCAATTGTTAATTGTACATATACGCGATTAACAATTGATTAATGGTTAATTGCTGTTTCGCAATTGACAATTAATTAATTGTCAATCTTTAATTTCCTGAACAATTTAATTTTACCCAACACTGAGTGCGCCTCGCGTATTATCTTTATTATAATAAATACAGAATATTTTTGGAATATACTGAGACGTACACACAGGCGAATTGTTGGCGCTGTACTATTTCAACTTTCTAATTTGGAATTTCAGTGCAAACGAAAGTTGATATTTATAAGTTGCCAGGAATGTATGGCCCTTAATTCGTCTATATTTCTGGTTATATACTCGATCTTGATTAAACACCTTATTTTACTTTTTTTAAAACCACATTCCAATTTACGCTTCATATGTTTTACAAATATTTTTAAAATGAACGACTTTGAGGCCTTCATGGCTAATTATCTGGAGAACGAAGATGATTACCGTGGTGTAAGAGCACCTAAAAGAGATCCTGGCAATATTTTGGAAGCACTGGATGACGAACAGTTTTTCAGCCGATACAGGAATGAAAATTTGATGTGTACCTATTCTTCTCATTAAGTAGGAAAGTAACATAAGGTACGAATTATTTAATATTTATGAATTGCAAGTACCACTGTGGGGTAAACTGCACCACGAGGCCAATCCTCTTCATACTATTTCTAAATAGTTCAAAATGTCAAAATACTTCTATAAATCCTTGTATCATTAACGAAAAAATAAATATAAAATGAAAGGTTTATAAGAACCCAATTATGTACCTATCTACAAAGGAACATCTCCAGTCAGAGAAACACCAGTTTTGTTTACTGCCATCGACTTGTTTTAGTTTCTCATTTCACATAGATTCCGTAAAGTGCAATGGAACCTACCTATTCTGTTCCTGAATTTACTAGGTGTGAACCCAAGAAGTTTCATATTTCAGTTATTTCGACAAACAGTTCAACACATTGTAATATATAGAAATAATTCGTGTCCCTACAGCAACAAAACAGAGAGAGATAACTCTAATCTTCATCTTCATGTTCCAGATCTTCCAAAGAAATATTTGTAAACACCATTTTCCCGCTAGTGCAAACTGAGCCATAATAATTAATGTATATATGTTAAAATCGAATATAAAAAATCAATATTAATTTATGAAACTTATATTCTTTTAACAAATAAGGTCAAAACAGTTTGATGAATTGTTTATCGTTTCCGCTGAAGAAAAGGCAAAGGTATTTGTTTGTTAACTGCCACAAAGAAAAGTCCACAGACTACAAAACAATTTTCAAAAATTCCCGCTTTTCATTTTAGAAGAAACAAGTACTGTCAATTGGCTAATGGCTTCAAAGTAAAACTTGAGACTGATCTTGGATAAGAGCGAGCGAAAAAATGTTCATAAATATCAAACAACACCAACTTGCGACTTTTGTTTTGTTCATAAATACGGGTGTTATCCAGAAATTGGAATTTAATAGACGAAATAATTTTATATTATCAAGTTTAATAGCAATAGAGCTGCAGAGTTAGTCCAGGGAAGTACTGCCACCTTACCATTTCTGCCGTCAAGTAGTAATGAGAGCATAACTGCGTTCCTGTTTTGAAGGGTAAGGGTGCTGGTGAAATAACAGACACTTGTTGTCAACTTATGTCTCAAGATGACCGGCGCAGTGGGTGTGCCCCTCGGATCTTTGCAATTTAATGCTCTGAGTGGCACTGCAACTGATATGGACAGGCGTGTCGCTTTACACCAGATGCACGACTTGTTCGTCCCGTCAATTAATATCTTAAAAATAATCATCAATGTTCCAGTAGCACTGAGTAACTAATAAATTATACAATTCCATATTAAATTGTTTACAATTTACTTCATTTACAACACCGCTATCCTGTAAAATTCTAAATCAGGGCTTTGTTTGGCGCGTATTTCCCTTATATTCGTTATGTTTCCAGGATATCCAGTATTTACTAAATTAAAATTGCCTAGGTTTTGTTTCACAAACACACAGGACTCATAAATGTCTATACATTCATCTATACATACATCGCTATGCGATGGTATCTTCAATTCTCTCGAGAAAGATACGTAAGAACTACTTAACTAATAATAAGAAACAGTTGGCTCAAACTATACGACGTAAACAGGAAAGTGCATTAACATATTAAATAATACTGAGTTATTTTAAAACCATATGGTGCTAATGCCAAAGTCATTATTAGGACAAATTCTGACGAACTCTGATTATAACGGAGTGTATAAACAATGATTCGCGGGATTAAGATTACCAATTCAAATAAGCAATTATAATAATGATAATACTGATATACTAACTCTAATACTCCCCACTAATACAAAGTAAGCACAGAATAACACTAAAGCAACATAACGTTAACACGTAGTAGCAATTGTTCGGAAATGAAATCTGTAACAGGTAGAGTCTGTATAGGTTTCCACACAATCAGTTTATACGAGACTAACAATATTAAACTTAACAAAAACAATAATCATCAAACAGTATTTATATATCCGCTCACGCGATACATGCAGCCGTAGACGCATACCACACCTAGAGGTGCCGGTGATGATTTTATACCGATTTATCGGATATCGAAGTTATAACAGGTAAAAGAACTAATACTAATTGCTATTTCGGTAACTACTCTAGCAAACCATAAAGTTTTTAATACCTGGGTCTGTCATTTAAAAAAAATAAACAACTTCAAAAATACGTCACGACAATCGTGTGTGTTATTATTTAGGCTGGTGATTTCGGTGTTTATTTATTGAAAACATACCGTAAGTAGCGTTTTTTAAGTTTACCCTGATTAGAAATGTTTATAAACTATACTTTAAGGAGTAATTTCATGGTAAACGTTAGAACCACTCAAACGGAATATTATCATATTTACCCAAGTACACCAAAAATTTCATTAGTACTTTTTAAGTGCAGGATTTGCGGTGTATTACCGCATTTTATTTGAGTTGTTTTTGTTGTAGTACGGAGGGTATTTATTTAGCAATGCAGAATAATAATTTTAATTTATAAAAACTTGTATTTAAACTGAATCCTTTTCTAATTTGCGAAACCAAATAGCCGCCATTTTGCGGTAGGATGAGCGCACCACGTGAGCGGTTACACATAATGTCAAAAAAATTTGGAACTACAAAACATCGACGATATTATAAAACTGTAAAACTAAAACGAGCGATTCGTTCTGTGTACCGTCTAGGCTCTCGGGTATCTCTCAGAGAAAAGTTTAAGGAGACTGGTATCATGACTGTGGCATCACAGTATATTTATTCAAATATTTTATATGCCCGTAAAAATATACATAATTCCAATAAGAAAGAAGATATCCATAATATTAACCTTAGAGCTAAGTCCAAACTCATGGTACCACGATTTCGTTTAACCAAGGTAAACAACTCTTTTATGGGGAACTGTATACGTTTTTACAATAAGATTCCGGAGCATATATAGTTTATCATTTCCTAAGTTTAAAAACTACATTAAATATGTTTTGATCGAAAAATACGAAATTGAAGACTACGTGTTAGATAAAGATGTATGGAAAGACGACATGGCTCCAGAATCCACACAAATTTGATTCAAAGTATATTCCATAGCATTTAAGTTTATTTGAAAAGAGCAATCCCTAGAGTTTCTTGCTTGTTCTTCTCAGGGAGGTCAGCGTAGTGAACGAGCAGTAGCTTAAATGTGACGTTTCCAAGTGTAAATTTATTTTACCTATGGAATAAATAATCTTTGACTTTGACTTTGACTTAAAATGGAGTATGTCGTAATAGAAAGAGTCCAGAGAAGTGAGTATGTGTATGTGAACGCGATTGTGTGTGCCACTCGGTAAAAGACAGCTAACAATACAATGGAATGAAAACTTTATACAAAATAAGAAAAACAGAAGAATCGGTTCGCGTGTCATCATTAATATTCAAAATAAATTTGAAATTTTAATTCGATTTCCTTACCTTGTTATTTAGGCGAATCGCTGAGGAAAACCAGCTTTTCCATCTTATATTTAGGGAAAAGACATCAAAGGACAATTCCGTGTAATGCTTTTAGAATATGAAATAAAAAGATACCGAGAGAGAGAAGGGCTTGATAGAGTTAAAATGTGAAATGTTCAAAAACTTTGTAGCAGTCGATTTTCAGAATTACTCTATAAATGTAGGTAGGGGAACCAGCAGACAGTGAAATAAACATACTTGCTTCAGCTCTGTCACCTAGGGATTTGGAAATATAGATAAATTTTCCTATACGTAGACGTTGAAAACTTTGTTAGTAGTCGGTCTGAACTCCAAGGTCCAAAGGCAGCTACCTGTTAGTGTGGATTGATTAATAAATAATTTGTGTTTTTTTATTGAAACGGTAACACAACCTTTCAACTAAATTTTGTTGTAAACAATTGGTTACAAATTTTTAGCACAGTTTGAGTTCATTGAAAAGTTTTATGTCAGAACTGGGCACAGACAAGGAGTAGACAAAAGCCAAAATGCGATCGGAATGTGGTTGTAAGTAACAAAAACCGTTTATACTGTTGAGAAAGATCCGAGGATGTTGCCCTGTGGGACACTGTATGATACTTTTAGTAGCAGTAGACTTCTTGTGAAAGATTCAGTCCGAGGAAGTACTGCAATCTTACTATTTCTGCCGCCAAGAAATAAGTAATGTGGGCATTACTGCGATCCGGTTTTGAAGGGTAAGGATGCTCGTGAAATTACAAGCACATGGGACTTGCCAACTTATCTCAAGGTGACGGGCGCAGTGGTAGTACCCTTCAGATGTTTGCGGTTTAAAAAAGTCTCTGAGTGATGCACAGGCGTGTCGCTTACAACCACGCACACGATTTGTCGGTTTCATCATTTGTATCATAAAAAATACAAGCTGTCACAACTTACCATATCATCCATTATGGGGCATTGGGAACTATTTAATGTGTACGAACTATGGTTGCTGTAGGTCCCAAGCGACTTCGTTTTGTATAATAGTAATGGGATCGAAAGCTTTAGTAAGATTTAAAAATGTTGCCCTAGCAAAAAATTTACAATCCCAATTATCCTTAACAAATTTTATTAATTCAACCGCGTTTGAAGTGAATTTTCCATTACAGAACCCAAATTGACAAGTAAGTGAAAATTTTTTTCTAGGAACTTAATCAGTCTGTAATCTGTAATAGTTATGCTTGTATTTTACAGATTTTTTCACATTGCAGTAAAAATCGTAATATGTCTTTTGGCAATTTGTTTCCGCTTTTGTGCATGGGGTAGGTAATTAATTTTCTCTGCAATTCCAATATTTGTGGATAAATTGTTTATGTCATTGATTGATTGATTGAGAGGTTGTAGTTAATTTCGTTTATGAATTATTAGGTTTGTACTTGCAATATTTATTCCTTATCATAGATTGCGGTTGTTTTTTTCCTCTTTTTACTTTTCCTTTTCACGTACTCCGAAATTTTGTTCAACATATCTGAGAACAAGATTCTAGAAATTTCAAGTAAGTTGTTGGTATAATATTATTGTCTAGTTAACCTTTTTATGCAGATTATTTCTATCTAGCATATAATTTAAATGTTTTAAAAGAACATAAAAGAAGTTTCATCGATAAGATAGTAAATACCTAAAGTGTTCAAATGATAGTCTACTAGTGCTGTAAAAGAAAAAAATTGAAAATTTGTCGATAATTTTATTAGATATTAAATAAATAAATAAATAAATAAATAAATAACGCACACACTCAACATAGCCCCGCACTAGGGAAACCCTGTGTCGCGGGTGCCATGGACACACATATAGACAACCACAAATTACACCCAAACTCACGAGAGAAATAAATGTAGGCCATACAAACATTTCTCCCGGCCCGGGAATGGAACCTGGGATCTCTGCGTGGCAGTCCGGCATGGTAACGGTTCGGCCACGGAGGCAGTTATATTATAAAGAAGGAATTAAAATTACTTAATATGAATGCAACAGAATAGAATTATTTATTTTATATTATCAATATTACAATTCAAAATGCAATGTTAAGGACTAATATGATCGTCATTAATATAAACAACAATTATCATTATAAAACGAAATAGTAAGAAATTTTTTTGTCGAAGTACAACCACGATAACTAAAAATAAAATTACAATTTCTTTGAAAGAAATTCCTCTACACTGTATGAATTCATTATTCAATGAAAGGAGTTTCATCTACACATAATTTGGCATAATTTGTCACGCAATAGAATAAAAGAAAATGGAAAATAAATTATTAATAGAAAACCTGTCAAATGGATCTATGACTCAGCTACAAAGAACTATGAAGCACACGATTTCTCTGAAATGGCATCTCTTATTTACTATATTCCCAATTTTCAAACCTCGTAAATCATAAGATTTAATATCACATATTTTAATATTAACTCCCTAAACGAGCACATGGGAATGGAAAATTCCCATCAAACGTAGCTAATGGTCTTAAATCTCGATTAAATCTTTGGCAGTAAAACTTCCCGTTATGTTGATGTCGTACCGAAGTTATAATAACTTCGTATAATATTCTATATTATTAGAACCGAACGTATGTTACACTCGATGTACTTTTGTTACTCAAGTTGCCTCACGAATACTGTCATTTATTTGACCGTTTCCTCATGCTCCCACCGGGTGCTTTCCACTGGTGGGAGCACAAGAACTAATATGTCCTTATGCTCTTAAAGTGACGTCGTAACTAAGTAAGCACAGTGAACTATAATAAAAAATGTACCACAATAAAAAAGTCAAAAATACCTTTATTTCATAGGTAAAAAAATTACACTTGTTATCGTCATATTGATTAAATTCTACTGCTCAATAGTTAAGACAGAGTCTCATGAGAGGAATGGGCAAGAAACTAGAGGTTGTACTTTATAATTAATATAGATATTTATGTATATACAAAAACAACATGAAAAAGTTATACAGATCACTAACATAGATTTTTGTCATCTACGTACGCAGAAGTTGTGTAAATAACCTTTAGTATAAAAGTTTTTGCTTTACTATGGTTTTAAATCTCATAGGTATGTATATATACAGGTGATAGTACATTAGCACGAGCATGATATTATTATCCTTTTGGCCCTACCAGCAGAATCATAAGGACATATTATTCCTCGTGCTCCTTTCAGTGGGAACACCCAGTAGGAGCATGGGGCAACGGTCTCATTTATTTTGTATTTCACAATATTTCAAAAACAACAAATCTATTTAATAGTTAAATTGAAATTTCTTTAATCCATTCGGATCCGGATAATCCAGCGTCTTGTTCAGGAATAATTTAATAAGATAGGACAAAAAGTACTAACGCCCTTCCCTATCCAATATACGGGTGATAAATATATAGAAGATATCCCCGCGCGCCGTAAGGCCTAAAGCACCAGACGGACGGCAAGACGGGGGAAGGAAATAAGGGTGTGCTGAGATAGTTTCACATTGCCGATGAAGCAGACTCACAAGACCGGTCTACTGACGGCTAAGGATGTCTTGGCCGCAGTGAAAGGACATTGGCAAGAGATAAATTACAGCCGAGTGTTGTTGACAGACCGATTTTAATTAAAAATTAAAGCGAGTCACTAGAGAAGAAGCGGGAAAAACTGTTTTGCTAGATCAAATGGCTTAGTTATTTATTATTATATAACTGTATTACAATAAATATACGATACATTTAAGGATATTGTCTGAATAATGTGTTATACGGAAATACTTTATCCGATCATTTAAAATCTCGAAGAAAAACAACGAGAAGCAGAATAAAAGAATATATATATACACATAAAATTGAAGAATAAAATAGCTAACTTTGTACACAAGTTTTATATGGAGATATTTCTCTTTAAGAACTACGGAGAACCTGTTAAATTTTGGTAGTCAAGTGAAGCCCTATTAGTTATAAAATTTCACATTTATCCCAAAATTTGTGAATTGTTCAGCGAATACGACACACCGCGTAGCCCGCTGTTGAAATGTCGAATTTTCTCCGCTTGTTCTTAATTTATTTGTATTAAATTTACAGCGCGCGGTACGCGAGTAATCTAGGTTCGCAATTGAAGTTGAAATACCTCGCCTTAATAGCTATTTATACAATTTTACATTTACACACACTAATGCTAAACTTGTCTCTAAAAGGTAAATGTCTCGTCGGTGTAAAGGGCAGCACTTTCTTGCAGCCTAGTTTTGGGTCGTTCATCTTGCTGAGTGGAATATTGAAAGGTCGTTTGAAGAGACAGATTCCCCCAAGAAGATAAATAAGTAACTCAATGTCAACCTAAGCTCTTTGTAAATAGATATTTTGTTCACATTTATTATTTACAATTCTTTTTCAATTATCATAGATCGGAACAACCTGAAAGAACTAAACGGATTATTACCATGGTTTCCGTTATTCACGTACACAGAAGCTGCAATAACCTTTTGGATATAGTTTTTGTTTCAATGAAGATTTAATCTTCTTAAATGGCAAATTTTTAACATGAACTGGAAATAGAAGCGTATTAAAAGGTTTTACTGCCATCCTCCGGAAAAAGACAGCATCCATGATGCGCAGAGTGTGGGACAGCCCCAACATTATCCTACAAACAAACTGTAGAATTGTCTATCCCAGGTGGCAGTGCTTCCTGAAGAAGATGATTTCACTTATAATAAACATCTATTAACACTAATTTTTAAGCTCTTTTCCTATTTTGATTACTAATAGATTATGGAACTTCTTGTCTAACATAAAAGTACATAAATTGTAATATTTATTTACTTTAAATGTAATTGTGACTGTGACGACTACTGTCAAGAACGGTCAGTTTATTTTTATTCCAATTAAAAAAAATAGCAATTCTTCTTAACATGAATTACATTGTTTATATATATACTCGTACATACTGTGATGCTAAAGTATGTATATTATTTATTTGAAATTGTAAATGTAAAATTAAATAAGTTCTGTAAAGGAAGGTGGTTCTCTCTTTACCGTGGGATGAGGTTACCAATACAGCCAAGTAAAACTCCAAATTGTTGTTCAGAAGATTTATTTTTCACCTTCTATGTCGCTTATATACTTTAACCTTATATGCGGAAGGTCCGGGCAGTTGTTCTCGAGAAGGAACTCACTCCTGGAAACCGTTCCGCGAGATGAGGTTTAGTCACCATATATGATGGGCAATAATATTTCACCCTTTATGAGCGTACGTGGTATCAGAAGGTCCGGGTAGCAGTTCCCAAGAATGGACTCAACTCCTGTTAGCCTTACTGAGCTCTCGGTATTCTCAGATTTCTCTTCACGTTAACAAAATTGTGTTCGAGAAGTCACCATTCGAGGGAAAATCTTAACACCGCGATTCAGAAATAACGCCAAACGGGTCAATGCCATCTAGCGATTTGGTAGGGAACTCCGTCTAATACATAAAGTAGTTTTGTTACAGTTCTACTTTTATTTTAACTTTTTTAGGTCAAATTATAACGACAACTTTTTGTAAATTATATTTTTATTCATTAAACATAAAAGTAAATCAATCTTTGAGTTCGTAAAGCAAAATATTTCGTCATTATTTTCCGGAACTAACAAGGCCGTTACCTTAAGTACTTCTAGAGTAATAAATTAAATAATGTGAAAATGTCACTTCTTCGAAATTTGTGTGTTCCCAAAAAGTTGAATTTTGTGTTGGGTTACTTTCATTTTAAAGGTGCGACTAAGTATTTGTAGTGTTGCAAAACAAATAAACGCTTTCTGACTGTTTTATTTGATTATTACAACAATATGTTTGTTAAACAGGGTTTGTGAAATAACTAACAACCTTGCAAGGCTAACTACTAACATCATAAATAACGAAATTTATCAAAAGTAAACTTTTAAGTTTTTACTGGACTATCTGACACATTTTAGATTTGTATTTGACATGAAGTGCAAACGTGCAATCGTCCCGACGATGCCACTTATCGTACCTATTACGTCGTACTAGAATTCACGCTAGAACTTTCTTTTGTTACTGCACAAAGCTATCACCGCGTAGAGGATCTATTTTTTTATGATGTAAAGTGACGGGGCGAACAAATTATGCACCTGGTGGTCATCTACACGTCTATCCATAACAGTTCGGCCATTCGGAGCTTTAAAAGATCTGAGGGGCACTGCTACTGCCCGTCACTCCGAGACAATTCCCATGTGACCGTGGTGTCATCAGCACCCATACTCTTCAAAACAGAAATACAGTAATGTAAGTATTACTGCTAGGTGGCAGGAATGTAGCCTAGCCTCGGTGAAATGAAAAGAAGGCTCAGTCCAAGTTTTTTATTGTATGTAGATGTAGAAATAAAGGAAATGAAAAGGGACGGATGTAACAAAAAACAATGGTATAAACACTCCGTAACTTAAATTACATGCGGATATGCTTATGGATGAATATAAAGTACACACTTACCCCAAAAAGGCCTGTGTTCGTAAATATTGCTGCTTTATAAGCAGTTAGGTTTACATGATTTAAGGATACGTCTTTTGATGAGAGTGACGACGGAACGAAGCGACGTAAGAATGACGAAGAAAAAGAATTTAAGAACGATTCATAGTTTCAGAAGTAAGTGGCCAGGAATCAGAGAGACGGGTGATATAAAGGTGGGATGACGATAAAATATGTAGCATCGTCTGCAAGGTAAGGTTAAGCTCTTATTTTATTAATATTGTTATCGTAGAAAAGTAAAATTTGATGAATTATTAAAAATTAAGATCTTGCGAGTTTGTTGGCATTTTACAAATAACCCTGTATAATTTTATATAACAATTCGGTATATGTAAATAGGTAGTATAGGAAACAATTGAAAACCAGGTTTCTCAAAACATCGATAACAAACTATCGACAATGTCCCGAAACTAGAGAGCAGTTTTGGGGCCTCTATTCGTTATTTGAGTAATTTAATTTGTTAAGTATTATTCCTGTTTCAGAGAACTGAAAACAAAATTAATTTAGTTTAATAATAGAATCCTTGTCAATGAGAAGTTTATTATTAATTTGAAATAAATTTAATAATTCTTCAATTATGTCGCCATCGTAACATGCTTTGTAAAGTTAACTACGTTCCATGTAGTTGTGCAAACTATGATCAGAATGAGCTCGTTTTAGTACCACACACAGAATCTTGAACGCCGCCGTAAGTTGCGTGCTTATTTGTATTCTAAAGGATTCTATATTACGGAGAGTGTGCGAGAGAATTTCACGATTTAATTCCGCCTTCGCCTTTCCACCACCGTGGGACCAGACGTAGGCAGGGGTTCACCCCTATATCGTGGATATTCCAAGGATTCGCATGAAGCGTTTTGCTTCCACATTTATATGGCGAACGGCTTCGGAGTGGAATTCCTTCCCTGCAGACTTGTTCCCTGAATGATACCTATTACTTGAACCTTTTCAAGATGAGAGTATATAGGCATCTATAAGTATGCATGCTCTATCGTCGACTTCATCACGTTCAAGTAAGAATTCAAATGCGCATTATAAAAAAAAACACTGTAAAAGGTATACGAAGCGAGAGGGTGAAGAAGGCTCGACCCGAGTCTCCAAATGCATTCTATGAGGATTTATCCAAGTATCCCAGCAGGTGGAAGTAATGTAGTGCCAATCATAGACCCTCTAATTTGATACCGAGCAATTTTTATTTTTTTAAGGACTCTTTGCAGTTGGCAGCTGACGGACATGATTGCGCCATCGGATAAAAGGGCGAGCTGAGGGCTCTACCTATTAAAATAAACTACAACTAAACTAGAAGTAGGTAGCAGGCCTGAGGGCACTCAAGCGGGCACGGATCTCGGCTCAGGATGCTATTGGGGACTTCCACCAGAAGAACGTGTTGTAGGAGATTCTACTAGTGTACATGTTACAGTGGTTTTCGACCTCGCCGGCGAGGACAGTTAGTACGTGACGGTTTGGACTGATTAGCAATCTGCTTGGCCTTCAAAATGGCGACAGTGATAGGGTCCCCAAAGTGGCTGAGGATGAGTGGGTGGGGATGTCCCCTGAGAGATACGTAATTGGATGCAGCCACCACGAGGGGATTGGGGTGATGAGGAGCAGAGTCGAAGTACTTCCTCGTTGCCTGTTTCATAAATTGGGCTTTGTGGGGAGCCGTAAATCTATGTCGAAGTTAGTGTTGCGCAGGTAACACGGGGCACCCGTCGCGTCGTGCATGAATCTATTTTGAATAGTCTGTAACGTCGATATACAACAATTTCCTTTTACGGCTTCTATGGTAATTTACTGAACACTTCGATAGCACCGTTCTATTTTGATCCCAACTCCATGTAGCGGCAAGGCGAGGTTACTAAATTTGTTCCGTCTCACAGTATTACAACACATGCAACCTGTCATTTAGTTATACTAAAACAATGGCTTATGACTTTATGACTCGGTTACAATGTGTTACAATGTGTGGAATACATTTCTCTCGCCAATATTTATAGTTTTAATGCACTTCTCGTATCTGCATGAGACTGCAATATTTTTGCAAGAAGGCCGGTGGCTGTGTGTGATAAATTTTTAGAAGTTTTGTGAGAGGTGTGTGAGCCATTATCATCTGCGATTTACTATTAATATTATCCAGTTGTGCATGTCACAGTGCCTTGGTAATTCACTGAAATGTTGTGTGAAATAAATAAAAAATAATAAATAAAAATTCCGTCATGGTTAACAACATATTAAAAATTAAAAAGCATGCAGAGTCACTTGTAAAATACTAACAAACTCTCAGAACTGTATTACTATTGTATTCAAAGACACAATGTACGCGCAAAACTTGAACGCTCCTCTGTACGGGCCGCCGTTCCAAAGCGTTCAAAGGTTAACTATATGGTTTACATTTAGTAAAATGCTTCATTGCGGTTTGTTTAAAACTGCAATGAAGCATTTTTATTCATTCATTCAAGTATTTTATGAAGCATTATTTTTATTATTTTTTGTAAAATTATAATAAACTTTCTAAAAATGGTTCTAAATATATGTTAATATCTTCAGATAATAGACTAATAGACAAAATTTTGAACTACCTATATAAGTAATCACAGTATAGTAAACTAATAAAATCGAAACTCAAAAGTCATTCATCCCCTAGTTTGCCACCCTTAGAGGGAATATTTTCTTCAACTTTAAATGGGACCGCTAATGAGGTACAGGATCTCAAGAGCACGTCAAGCTTGACACTTAAGACTCAAATCCAGCTCTATGCCGCTGACGATAAGATCGGTCCAAAGAACAAAGTTTCAAGCTTGATGTCCTCTTGACTGTACCCTCTTTTTAATCGACTTCAAAAATAGGAGGAGGTTCTCTATTCGACTGTATGTTTTTTTTTCTTGTATGTACATACGTTACGCAATAACTCTGGTATTTGTGAACCGATTTTCATGATTCTTTTTTTTTTGTTGGAAAGAGGGTACCTCCCTTAAAGGGTAGTCCCATTTAATTTTGAAGAAAGTCATTTACCTGTAAGGGTGGCTGTTCATGCATGAAGATTCATTTTCATAAATAGCGCCCAAATTTTATTATAAGAAGCAATTATTTTAATGGTTGATTTTGCTGTTCTCCAATTCAAGGCGTTTTTCTCTCTCGATATACTCTGAGTAGTGAGAACCGATTTTTATTATCTCCTTTGTCAAGTCAAGTCCCGTAGAGTGGCGAACTAGGGGATGAATCCGGGTTTGCGCACTTTCCGGTAACCGATTACAATAAAACTTGGTAATTATATGTAATTCCACGTACTACTTTTGAGGTCTTTTTTTTTTAGTACTCTGTACTGAGATTATTAATTTAAAAAATCATCAAAATCGGTTCATCAATTACGAGTTATCGCGTAACCTACATACAAAAAAACATGCATTCGAATTAAGAAACTTTTTCTTTTTTTGAAGTCGGATAAATAGCACTAAATATATAATATTTAAATAAAGACGTTTAACAACACGTATCACAAATTTTCTACTATAAACAATCCAAAATCCAGCGTTTAAAAAGATGACAGATAATAATATGCAACCAAATTAGAGAGTACAGGAGTAAATACGACGTATGAAACTTACTACTGAATATTGTATTTGACCGGTTGACCAAGTGACAGTTGAAGTTTGTTAACTTTTACTTATTTACCTAATCCTCTATACTTTACAGCATCTTAAGCAACAACGTTTGTTCTACGACTTCCTACTTACTCTCTTCTAATAATCAGTAAGTATCATACAAAAATAAAAATATTTAAATAAATCGCTGTAGATGGTGATAATTCTATGCAATATCAGGAGCGTGGGGGTCGTCACGAAGGATGCTTGCACCTTCGAACTTACTACCTTATTACCAAATACAGAACTAAAAAGTGTTAGACTGTACAACTAAAATTGATAAGTTTATTTTTGGTAAAGTGTGGTGGCGAAAGCTGCCCCAATAACGACCATAGATTAGGTAACGTTATTCTACGTACATTTTAAGCATGATCGAATGTTTGCCTACCTGAAGTATGGGTTACCTTATAGTACACACATAAAATATTAAAGCTATGAAATACTTAATAAAATAATCATATAAACGGTAATGACATAAAGCAAAAAATAAAACACAATGGCAAAAATATTTAGACAATATTTAAATGAGAGATAATGAAAGTTGCAAAGGAACGTTTTGACACGTGACATCTTGCAAATGTCAATGTCACATTGATATTGAGAACAAATTTCTGCCATTTGGGCACATTTAATTTTTATTCATTTTCGTTGCTGCAGAACGTGATAAGTTATATTAAATGCGGCAGAGTTTGGCAAATTTGGGAATATTCGGGAAGTTCTTTGTCATTTTTGAGAACAAACTGAAAACTTGTTGTTTTCTGCTACTACGAACAAACATCTGAAGCGAAATACAGGCCAATGTTATAAATATAACCTGTATCAACTTTTTAACCCCAGCTTCTACAGGTTGTACTCAATTAGCTTTTCCGATGCTTTGATAATAAATCACAAGTATTGATAGGTCTCCTTAATGCACGTCGTCAAAAACACTGGGTTACAAAAAAAGTTATTGTTTTTCGAGTAGATAATACAGTCTTGCGACGTTTTTAGTTATTTTACAAATAAGCCCTGTAATAACCCGATTTTCCACAGGTGTGCACAGGCCTCCACTCACAATGGAAAGGCTTGAGCTGTAGTTCCCACGCGAGCCCTATACGGATTGCGAACTTCACTCGCATAATTAGATTGCTTTGCAGATGCGCAGGGTTCCTCAAGAGATTTTCCTTCGTCTAAATGCTCACGTTAAATATAGTCTCGAAAAACAATAACGCTTTTATTTATAGTCGTGGGTCCAATGGACCCATGTATTTTAGAATGGTGATAAAATAGAAAATATGATATATTTATAATATTGTGTTTTATAGAAACTATTAAGTATCTTAACATTAAAAAATGGAATGTTATATAAAATTGACGGTAGGAATTGACGTTATTATATGCATAATAATATAATTGGCGTTATTATAAATGCATGTATCAACTAAAAACAATGATAATAATTTAAGGAAATTCCAAATTAAAAATAAAACTTTTTTCTAACATTTTAAAATATATTGTTTAAGTATCTTCTCCTAAAAAAACGGACATTAGTTCAATTTAACCTAACATGAATTGCAGAACACAGGTTTTACACATGTTACGAAATAGGCTGGTCTTATAAGATCTCAGATATTTCAGAACATTTCATGATTACTAGTTCTGGCAGAATCCTCGTCGTTGTCTGAAAACTCGATATCAGAATTTAGAGTTACAGCATTGCATGCAGATACCTATAGAATTTTACCGATTTCTCACTCATCGCCGTACAAGTCAGCGTTCAACCATTGCTCTAATGTGTCTTCTTGAATTGCCAACACATTTTTACAATTACATTTTACAAGAAACTGAAATAAAAACAACAATATATAATATATTTTTACTACGGTTTGCTGGAAGACGCTGTACCGAATCCAACCGGATCGAAGGAATTCTTGGTGTTCGATCTTTGTATTAATCATTATTACAAACTAGTTTAGTAATTTCACAAAAATAATTGAATATTACACAAATTGTGACAATCAACATACTTGAAAATAGGTAAATTTGTCACTCAAAAAACTTACATAGGTATCTATAGTCGTGGGTCTATTGAACCCATTACTTACATTAGGAGCAGCGAGCAAAGCACGCGCATCTCACATTTCCCTCGTCAAACAGTCATTAAAATAAGGCAGGTCATTCTGTTAAAATAACTTGAGGCCAGGAACTGTGGAAGTCACGAGGCGTGACTGTACAGAGAACAAAGTTAAAGGTGCGGCGGAAATCAAATAGCGTCTTTGATGCTAATATATAAATAATTAAATTATTTAATACCATTTGTTCCATACCACCAAATACAGTCTGTTTATATATTATCTTAGAATTGATCACTGTGTAAAATATAGGAAATTATATACCGTACGAGGGTTGAACGCGGCAGTGCGGCAGAAAGAAGAGGAAGAGAGCGAACAGAGTGACGATTTTTAGGCATAAACTTTTTTTAACCTCAAATATAATCTAAAGGGTACCATTCACTGTCCAACACATTCCATATTTGAAATGAGGTATATTTGGAATAACTCCAGGCGACAGCTAACGAGATGATCGGCTTTCCAATCATGAGACCCCTATTATGAAGTCTCTCGTCATGCGTTAGCGTCACAAGCTTATTATATAGGCATGAAATAAGAGCGGTGATGGCCCAGTGGGACAACTGTTGCTTAATAATTTAATTATTTATATGTTGCTTGAGTTTCGACGTCGAAATGTTTCCAATTCCTATGTTAAGTTAATTTGTGAATATTTAGTAGCAATACCATAGTTGTAAGACACGTTTTCTAGAGATCGAAAGAGCTCAACGGACTTTGCTTAGTTATGCACTTCAAGAAACGAACTTTTTCCTCACAAAACCTCCATTCAATAAGTACCTTACTATCTGTCCGAAAACTGTATATTCTAAACATTAACCTAACTCAATAACCGCTCACGCGATACATACAGCCGTAGACGCATACCACACCTAGAGGTGCCAGTGATGATTTTATACCGATTTATCGGATATCGAAGTTATAACAGGTAAAAGAACTAATATTAATTGCTATTTCGGTAACTACTCTAGCAAACCATAAAGTTTTTAATGCCTGGGTCTGTCATTAAAAAAAAAAACAACTTCAAAAATACGTCACGACAATCGTGTGTTTATTGTTTGGGCTGGTGATTTCGGTGTTTATTTATTGAAAACACACCGTAAGTAGCGTTTTTTAAGTTTACCCTGAATATAAATGTTTATAAACTATACTTTAAGGAGTAATTTCATGGTAAACGTTAGAACCACTCAAACGGAATATTGTCATATTTATCCAAGTACATACAAAAATTCATTAGTGCTTTTTAAGTGCAGGATTTGCGGTGTATTACTGCATTTTATTTGAGATGTTTTTGTTGGTAGTACGGAGGGCATTTATTTAGCAATGCATAATAATAATTTTTATTTACAAAAACTTGTGTTTAAACTGAATCATTTTCTAATTTGCGAAACCAAATAGCCGCCATTTTGCGGTAGGAGGAGCGCATCGCGTGAGCGGTTAAGTTATGATACTAAGATTGACAGTAGAAGAAGGGACTACAATGTCGCACAAGTTCCTCATGTAAAGACTGTGTTTGCGAGTGTACAGTATAAAAGATGATCAGCATACATTTACAATCAAATGAATAAAGTTCTACATCTATACAAGACGTCGTTACACGAGTGTAAATCTATGACAACACAGTGGGTTCACAAATGCACAATGTAATTCAGAAACACCATACAACTGAGTATATGTATTGTTTTCTGTACACATATAGATTGTATCGTTGTTGTTTTGTCTTCTGTCCAACAAAAAAATAGTATAGGTAAGTGTATGCTATTTGTTACATTACACCTAAGAGATATGAAGAGCGAATAGGCGAATAAGTACAGAAGTGCTTAGTGGGCGTGACACGTGGACCAACAACACGTGAAGTTCCACATACTTGAGCTTAGCCCGCCATTTTCACGAACCCGGACCCTGTCAAAGTGAAATCATCTTTATTTCATATGTAAGCAAGTTACACTTGAATTCGTCATATTGTTTAAACTGCATTGCTCATTCGTAAGGCAGATTCCCTTGAGAAGAATGAGCAACAAACTCTAGGTGTTCTTTGTAAATAAACAGTTGTACACATTCATCATTACAACATTTATTTCAAATATTATAGATCCAGACTATTTGTAAAAACTAAACGGGTCACTGCCACAGATTTTTGTCATCCAAGTACGCAGAAGCTGTATAAAATTTTTGTTTCACTTTAGTTTAAACCTCGTAAAAGGCAAATTTTGAATATCACCCGGAATCTTCTAAAAGAAGCGTATACATTTCCCCTTAAATGTATTTGTGAAGACGGCTGTCAAGAACAGCCACTCCTAGCTGTTTTAAGATGAAACCCGTACCTAATAGTGAGATGAATAATGGGTTAATAATGAGTTTGCGCACATTGAGGACATGATTCTTAAAGCGAAAGCAAATAAAGCACTGTAAACAGAACTGCGCATAATTGTGCATTAATTCTTACATAACTTTAATGCATAAAAAATGAAGCGAGATGATGTTTTTAGAGTATATTGGACGTATGGTGTTAACTATACGACTTTGTTGAGTTTTCTTACAATACTTGGAACTTAGGCTCAACTTACACTGGCCTAGAGTCGAAGTGTCTCGACGCGTCACGTTTTTTGCCTGTAGCATATTCATCTCTATTTTTCCATTGTTGAGGCACAAATTTGTGTTATACAAATATGGAATCGGGCGTCTCAGAAACCGCTCGCCTTTAACGAATGCGCGCGTCGTCGCGCACCAGCACGTGTTTCCACATTTGTGTAACACAAATTTGTACCTTAAAAATGGGAAAATAGAGCTGAATATGTCATAACCGAAAACCATGACGCGTCGCGACGCTTTAGAGTCGCTGTCACTTATTTACTAATTTAATACCTATACAGTTATTTTGGCCTGGTGTGCATGTTGTGTTCACATCAAGTAGGATACATTCTGATCCTGTCACTATACAAAAGAAATACTTGTAGTTTATATCCAGTTTTGTGAACCGAATGAAAAAAGAAGTATATTAATAATAATAATACAAAGTACATAACACAATTTGTATATATTACATAGAAAATTTAATAGCTCTCCTATTCGCGTAAATCGTCTAATTTCGACTAAATTCGTTCGTAGAATATTTTAACATTTCACCCGAAAACTTGTCATTTTGCAGACGTGACCTTATTACACCAAGGGTACGATATAATTATATATGGTGCCAAGAAAATAGGTACGGATCATTTTAAAGTCGACGTTATACAAAAAAAAAACATGTTTATTAATACATTGAATTTTTTCTCACTTTACTAGCGAAGTGTCAAGTGACAGTTAAAAGGTTTCAAAATAATATTGAAGAAGTTATAAATATTAAGTAGCATAATTGTTAAAAGGAAGCATTTAGTAATTAACTTGATTTATGAAATTTCTCCAAAAACTAATTTCTATTTGACATCGTATTTCAAAGTCATCATAATGAGATAGGTTGGATCTAAAAGTATCGTTACGCAAGTTTTTTAACACCCTGTGTAGGTGGAATAATATCTCAAAAACTAACTTAAAAACTGGAATTTATTAAAATTTGAAACTCTGTGAACGTACAAAATTTACGCTATATTGAACACTCATTATTTATCAATTTTCTTTAAAAAAAAAGAAACGAACGAATCCCTTGGACTTTGTCAATTTAACATAACAGCCATCGTTTAACAAATACATCAACGTCATTTAACAATATCCCTTACCAAAGCTTTGACATTTCAAATCTTATACACTTAAATATAAGGAACATTTTCATAAAAACTGATCACGAATTTATAGCTGTTTTAAGCGCGACGTTGCTATTTGAAAAAGATGTTAAAATAGATCGTTTTTAAGATCTGTTTTTGTTTAACGTGACCACCCTAAAGCAATTAGTCCAATAAATAAAATAAATTGATTGATGGCCTGACCCATAAACTGGTCAAGGGTTACCACAGTGTAAACAACATAATTAGTAACCGGGCAGAACGCAATCTAATTTCAATATATATGAAGAGGACTTATGCCTAGCTTAGCCTAAGTTGGTAAAAATATAACGACGGGACGAATAAGTCGTAAGCAGCACGTATAGTAGGTGGTTTTTTTTCCCTAACTTTTAACAAGGCCTTTGACACTGTACTACATTGTGTTCATGCAGGCCTCATAGGGAATCTCAAATTGCGTGGTTAGTTAGGGGCATTTTTAGATTTGATGCAATGGGTTACGTAAGTATAAATCTTTTTGGCTATTTTCTGTAAGGGGTTTCCCAAAACAATATTTATGTCTCATCATTACGTTCAATCTCCTCAATTCCAAATCATACTCTTCCGACCCTAGTGTCGTCACACTCCACTAACAGATGTATCAGGTCTTCTGTTATTTTGCAGTAATAGCACAGGGATGAGGCTTTGATACCTATTAAGTAATAAAGTTTATTTTATGGAATGTGACCAGATCTAATTCTAAATGCTGAAACAAGAGATTCCCTGGAGAGGCCTGCGCCGTCAAACCACGGCTTTCGAGGAGGTCGCGGTTGTATCGTCTTCTGCCTCTTGCTAGTGAAATTTCCTCGTAGTCTTTATCCCAAATATACGTAGTCTTTATTACAAATATCTCTAGCTAGAGGAATAAGTTTAGTAGCAGTCGGTTTTACAAAACATGCTCACACCATCAGATATAGCTTCGTTAGCAAGTTTATCCACCTCCTCGTTACCTAATATACCTACGTGTTATGGAATCCATTGCATAATGATAGTACGATTTTTTATACTCAGTTCGTATATCAGCTTCAGGGCTTCATATGCTATTGGTATACATTTACTCCCTAAATTACATTTGACCAAGAAATAGAAATAGAAATAGAAAACATTTATTCCTTAAGTAGACAACACAGTACACATGCATTTTGTAATAATAACAATAAAAATAGTACTAACTACAAATATATGAAGAGTACAACGCGTGTGTGCTGTGCTGCCAGGGAAACCGTGACCCACTCAGCTTATTGTCGTCTCACTTATGGTGCTACGACGCTGATTTTCAGCGGATCCGGCAACAGAACACACGTGACACGGAACATAGTAGCCGTGACAGATTGACAATTATGTCCTTAAAAACGTACAAAATATGTCAGAACGGACAGGTTATTGACACAGTACAAGAAGTAATGACGTTACCACTTACATAATATATGCGTTAAAATGTGAAATTAATTTCATAAAACATGTATAAATATTAGAGTTAGTCATTTTGTGATATTAGTTAGAAATAATATCACAAAATGACCAAGTGTTGTAGCGCACTTCTAGAATCTGTGGCAATTAGAATTTTATCTCTCTGTATGGACTTAGCGTAAGATAATGCTTCCGTGATAGCTGACAATTCCGCCCTCATGATACTAGCTTTATTACAAAGTTTAAATTTCATTGATACGTTCTCCTGCGGGTCAAAGAAGGCAGCGCCAACGCCGTTGTCTTCCTTAGAACCATCTGTGAATATTGTGTAGAAATCATGATATTTGTTGCCCAGGTCATTCAGAACAATTTGTCTTCTGTTACATGCGCGAGTTTGATGTTTGGCTACAGTAAGTTTATCAAGGTATGGTTTGATACAAGAGTTCGTATCTATGAAAGATATCCATATGCCTAAAGAACACATAGGTAAAATGTTACTTTGATATAAAGCATGTCCAACGATTCTACCAGTAGTGGTTTCTTTTTATTATGCTAATAACTCTTCTGACATAAGTCGGAAAGCTTCAGTATAGATCCCTCAAAAGAAGAATCCGAACGGGAATGAATTGTTAACCAATAACGGAAAGCGAGTCATAACCTCCTCACCGACAGAGGTGGAAGGCACATCTCGCACTCCATCACATGGATCGGAGCTGTTCTAATAAATCCACCACAAATACACAACGCTTTATTTTGAATCAGATTCAGTTATTAGCACAATTACCGTACAAAAAGCTACCGTAATCTATTCGGCTTCTTACAAGGGATATGTATAATTTGCGTAAATGCTTATGGTGTACACCCTAGGAACATCCCGCTAGTATTTTTAAGATGTTCAGGTATTCGTAGACTTTTTCACACGTTACTTTTATATGCGCACTCTGCAATAACTTAGAGTCCAAATAAAGACCCAGATATTTAACCTTATTTAGTTTTCTTAATGGTGCTCCATTACTGTTTATATTAAAATTAATTACTTTTCTTGAGCGATTAAATAAACATACACTGCTCTTTGACTCAGATAAGTGTAACCCAATTTTTTCTAAAGTGTTAATTAGCATACAAATCGCCTTTTCTATATCGGCTACTAATGAATTTATATTATTTAAAGTTTTATTATACAACATAAAATCGTCGGCATACTGTGGCACCTCTACATTTTGAATTGTTTTACATATATCCATGGTGGCAATGTTGAAAAGTAATGGGGAGAGCGTATCACCTTGTGCCGGGCCTTTATTAGTATGTCTTTTGAATACATTATTATCAATTAATTCCATTTGAAGTTCTCTGTCAGACAAAAAGTTCCATAAATATCTCCAGAGCTTTCCACCAACCCCAACAGTTGACAGTTTCGTAATCATGGATCTGATATTAATGTTATTATACGCGCTACCTATATCAAGAAAACGCGCCAAAGTTAGTTGGTTTTTCGAGAAACCTATTTCGATTTATGTAACTAATTTGGCCAGATTATCCAAACATGACAGTGGTCTTTTGAATCCCCCTGTCGCCTGAGATAATAATTTATTGCTTTCTACGTACCGTATCCGTTTCATAATTATCGAATGAAAAATTTTACACGGACAGCACAACAGAGAAATTGGTAGGAGTGACGATAGCAAATTTGGGTCTCGGCCAGGTTTGGATTTAGTTAGAACCTTAACCGTCCCATTTTGTAAAATTAAATTAAAAATACGTAATAAAAATAACATACCTGAATCGGACAAGTTGTACATCATTGAGTATGAAAAATTGTCCGCACCTGGAGCGGTGTCCTTGCGTTTTAGATAATTTTTTAATTCTGCTAAACAAATATCTCGCTCTAAAACACTTTCAGGGATGTCATTAAAAATCGGTGGAGAGTCACTGACACTATCAGGAGTTACCGTTTGAAGTAATTCTTTAGCTCTATTTTGTTGTGCATTTTGTCTGATGTTAGCTTTGCCTTTTATTCACCGCATTTTACGCCACATCATCCTTAATACTAGTACAGAAGTCTTTCCAACCTTTAGCTTTGGCTTCACATATTAATTTACGAGCTTTAACAATTTTTTCGATAAAAACATCATACTTATCTGGAATTGGGTTCCGTCGGAGCTGTGCCAGAGCTATATATAAAGTTTCGAAATTGATGCGTCGTGCCTCTCAATGTCCCGTCAGTCCCCATCGGGCGCTTGTCAACGTCGTATCTATGTTAAATTTTCTTCGCGTGTTGTTATTTCATTCATATTAATTTTCAGCACGCGAAATGCGGTCCCCCATATCTCACCTTCCAAAATGTACGCTTTTATATATATGTATATAAAAACTTTTTCTTTCAATGAGATATACATACACAAAAAGGCGGACACAATGCTTAGGGGAAATGTTCGCTTTTGAAAGCTGGATAAGATCGTATGTCTTACGCAGATACGACGAAAACGTCAGATACAGCAGTTAGTGCGTAGAGGGATGATAAAAGGCCAGAGGTCTTTTTAGACTCACCGGTGCATAAAATAGCGATACGAAGGCTATAATAATACTTACATATTTCTGGAAAGTTCCAGTGATTTCAGAGCCAATGTTCTCCGAATTTTAACGAAGTAGTTTTATTGCAATACAATAGCTATTAACCCAGTTCTCCAAGGAAACCGCAGCGAGTTTTAAAAATTACAATTTTCTCTCTGGAATAACTCCTTCGCTGTAACGTATGTCTGATACGTTCAAATATGAAGCGAAACACGTGCCTCGCTTACAAAGATCTTAACATTTTTTACACAAATGTTTGATCTATCTCTCACTCTTTTGATAAGAATGTTTAATGTCATAGTCCATCTTGCGGGATCTATGCGGGTTCAATTACACATTTGTAAGCCAGTACGACACAAACCGACACTGCGTAACGCTGCATTACAGCACCAAAAATTACCTACCGTTGCCGTGTTCGTTATTTGTAAATTATAAATCTCGCACACAAATATATCTCCACACCCGGGCATCGAACCAGGTTCCTCTGCGTGGCAGACCAGCATTGTTTTTATTACTGCACGCACTAAGGACCGGATTGCATGCACTGGACAGTTTAAAACCATCATCAGTGTTAAATGTTTAGTACTTTTAACATCTCGATGGCTTCTCGTAAGAGGGTAGACAGATATGTCTGCTCTTAAAGCTGTCTGCCGCCGTCCAGTCAACCCGTAACCATGGAGCGTGCAATCGTCCAAAAAAATTAGGGAAATAAAAAGAAGTCATACCGTGGTAAGAAGCCTGAAATTAGTGATAATCATTTAGTGAATGACCACGAAAGCCTTAAAATCTATATGATAATTCTTCTTTAATTGAGGTAAAATAAATCTAACGGGCACTGCCATTGGGCCCTGAGACATAATTTGACAAATCCCAATTAATTAGTAATTTCAACAGTATCCTTCGAAACCGGAACGCAGTCCAACCGACTAACCTATGGTGTGTAAGGTGCCTGAGTCATAAAAGAAGAACAACCACTCTCTGTCGAATGTAGTCCTTGTACCCATGTGCTTTCTTTTGTATTACACTAAATTTAAGCTGTTTAAACATGTTTCGTTCCGTGTCTTAGTTGGTATAGCGTCTG
>NW_020653774.1:1456807-1471311 GCF_003589595.1 Hyposmocoma kahamanoa
GAATGGCGGTTTTGGAAATATCTTTTGGAGGATTATATTTTGGTGTCTACTCACAAGGTAAAATTGTCCCTGTTAAGAAATATGATAGGTTCTAAGTCGTCCAAAGTAATTTTGTCATTGAAATTTGCTAAATTATGCCAGGGTCATAGAGACCATTGGAAAATAACTGTATAAGTTCAATGAAAGAACACATCAATGCGCACATTACTACTTGGCGGCAGAAATAGGTAGAAGAACTCTTTCACAAGGAGCTCTACTGCTACCCGAACTTTTACGGGGTCTATAGTAATGGTTAACTATGAGCAACAATTACAGGACAGTCGATGGAAAATTCAATATCATGATTGAATTAACTGCCTCCATGTCCGAACGGTTACCATGCAGGTCTGCCACGCAGAGGTTCCCGGGCCGGGAGCAGTCAAAGTCAAAGTCAAAGGTAATTTATTCCATAGGTAAAATAAATTTACACTTGAAATCGTCACATTTAAGCTACTGCTCGTTCAGTACGCTGACCTCCCTAAGAAGGACGAGCGAGAAACTCTAGAGATAGCTATTTTCAAAATAAACTTAAATGGTATGGAATACACTTTGAATCAAATTTGTTTGGATTCTGGAGCCGTGTCGTCTTTCCATACATATTTATCTAACACGTAATCTTCAATTTTGTAATATGACTTTTCTAGTTTGCTAGTTTTTAAACTTAGGAAGTGATAAACTTAATATATGCTCCGGAATCTTATTGTAAAAACGTATACAGTTCCCCATAAAAGAGTTGTTTACATTGGTTAAATGAAATCGTGACCATAAGTTTGGACTTAGCGCTAAGTTTTTTTTTCTACAGCCTACATAAATTTTGTCTTCAGTTTGGGTGTAATTCATGGTTGTCTATATATGTGTCCATGGCAACTGCGATATAGGGTTTCCCTAGTACAGGGCCATGAGTGTGCGTTATCATTAATTAGTAAAAATTATTGATTTATTTATTTTATTTATTCATGGAAAACCAACATCTTCTTACATTTATTAAAAACAGGAAAGAAAACATTAAGCCAATTACAGGTTTCCACCTATGGCTTCAGACAAATCAGACACGAACATTAAACAAATGAAAGATAAGCAGATGTTTCTTAACAACATGCACTTATTTAAATATAACAACCCAATACCTACGCTAATCACAAATTAGAATGTCCCTGAGTTTACGCTTTAGAGCATCAACAGTACCATTGAATACATTGACTTACAATTATATGGACGTCGGGTCCGCGCTAAAAAGTGTTCGAACTTATAGGGCATTAAAATCGTATACAAAGCGTCATTCACGCTTTAGTCTTCGTTTGTTCGACTGACAGCGAAGCAAGCAAAATTAGACAGTACTGTGATGACATTATAATTTAAATTCAACGTTTTAGCTTTTTCATATTCCTTTACATGTCACTACGTTTAAATAGGTTGACTTGGGACATTTTTTTCGTGGTTTTTGTATTAGACCCGTCGTCCATTTATTTGTAAGTCAATGATTGAATACATCAACATCCAGGTCAAGATTACTCAGTACCACT
The DNA here is from genome assembly GCF_003589595.1 of Hyposmocoma kahamanoa. Lineage (NCBI taxonomy): Eukaryota > Metazoa > Arthropoda > Insecta > Lepidoptera > Cosmopterigidae > Hyposmocoma > Hyposmocoma kahamanoa. The sequence continues at coordinate 1,458,370 of NW_020653774.1, forward strand.
ATTATCTTGCTAACTAGAAAACTATTTTGTCTATAATTAGTCCTCGCTAAGGGAACAACAGGCTAATAGCGTCTCAAAGAACGCGTAGTACATTTAACGCAATATCACCCAGTAGGTCAAAGCAGGCAACCATTTATAATGTTTAGAATATACACAGCATCAAAGCTTTTTCGTCGATTATTTAGAGGTAATAGATTCAGGTCCTTACAGAGACATGGGTAGTCGAATGAATTACAAAACTTACTCATTTTATAGTATAAGAATTAAATAAATTGATTTCGGACTCGTTCAATTCTGATGATATAGACTTGGTATCTCGGACTCCAGATATGGGAAGCATATTTTAACTTACTACGAACATATGCACAATATAATATTCGTAAAGTTCTTAGCCTTGACAATGTTTAGTCTCTTCATTTGGTCGTTAAAAATACAGTAATGGAGAAAATGTCATTTTTCTCGAGAAACTTACTTAGAATATTGTTGATGTAGATTAGAGAGTTGTGCCAAGGGAAACATGCGAATCTCTCTTGGCATCCTCTCAAATTGCACAAAAATACCCAATAAGTACAGAACTGTGTATAAAAACTTTCATAGAATTCTCACAAATAGCGTCACGGCAAAAAAGTCGTTAACAAACAGAAACAAAACCCTGCAATAAGCACAAAGAAAAATTCGCAAAGTCTGCTGGTTCTTTCTGTAGCTCAGTTGGGACAGCGTTTCTATTAATAATCAATAACAAACTAGTGGAGTAATATCACAAAAAATAATTGAATATCAGAAAAACATCGTGATATTCAATAAACTTAAAAAAAACTTTAAAAAATCCAAAATACAAGAAGAGTTATGTGCTTCGGTATGAAATCCACATTTCCTTCATGTTATACTTATATAATCCATATTATACTTATATACACTTCACGCCCTTTTCCTATAAGCATCGTCAGAGATCACAGCCTTCCACTTGCTACGATCCTAACACACATCTTTCACCTCACCTCTAGTAGCCGTAGAGCTTCTAGTTTTAAAAAGACCCTGGTGAAATTACAAGCAGAAGAGACTTGTCAACTTATGTCTCAGGGTGACAGGCGCAGTAACAGTGCCTGTCAGATTGTGCGATTTGAGGCACTACAACTGGCACTTGTTCGTTCCATCTCCGTCGCTTGATATCATAAAAAGGCAGGTTTTTTGGTGCACATTTTTTTAATGTATTTTTTCTATTTCCTAATATATTACTGTTTGAATTGAAACAATTTACTTTTGAGGGTACGATATATACTCAACATCAGCAATTTAAATAAAACATGTAATTAACGGCGTTTTTTGCGGCGCACCAAAAACAAGGACGCTTTTTAATAAAATTACCTGTAATTTTTTCCCTAATGTTAAAAAATGTGCTCCTGGTAGCCAGCTGGAATATATTACTTTTTATTCGTGTCTTTCAACATTTGCATTATTTCACGAGACCAATTTTATAAATCAATTAATATACAAGGCCGCCATTTCAAATGTTGTTGAGGTTATTCACATTTTCGTAAAAAGAACATACGACATATATGTGAGATTTCGAGCTTTATGTCGCTCTCGCGCAAGTCGCGCCCAGTCGTGTTAGCCCTACTGGACGATATAGGGATGCACGATTTTTTGCTTTGAATCGAGTTTTTAGATCGTAATGGATCATATGCCACAGAATCGATCCACAGATCGGATCGTATGTTCTTAAAACGATCTCATAAAAATAGTTTTAAAATTTATTTCGATAAAAGAAATCATTTTCACAGCATCTTGGCGTCAGTTTACGACTTTAATTGAGAGTGTTATTAGCCAATGATGTTCAGATGACACAGAAGTAGCGACAATCGCCAAATATTGTTTTACTTTTCTTGCAGGCCAATATAAAATAGGGATGCAGAAAGAAACTGCTTTGTTTAAATTATGAATACAATCTAGACGATTCGATTCACCTTAATGTTGATTCGATTTAAGAAAAATCGCATTGAAATGAATTGACTCAAAAGATCGCAAGATCGTATACACTTGAATCCACATTCATAAAAATAGAATCGTAATATGCATCCCTAGTAGGATATACATGCATTAATAACACATAGACCCTATGTGTCTCATGCGACACATTTATTAATAGGATCTCCTGAGGACTCACAGCTTCTTAATACTTTCGGTTTCTTTTTTAGTTTAGGTTTCTTTCCCGAAGTTCTCTTTTCTTTATAATACTAGGTGACGGGACGAACAATTCGTGCACCTGGTGGTAAGCGACACGCCTGTCCATAACAGTTGCAGTGCCACTCAAAGCTTTAAATCGCAAAGATCTGAGGGGCACTGCCACTGCGCCTGTCACCCTGAGACATAACTTGACACACGTCACATTACTGCTTGGCGGCAGAAATAGGTAATAAAAGTTTCGTAAAAGCTCATTATTATTTTTAAATAGTTTGTTTAACTGCACTGGTTTATTTCAATACTGTGCACATTTATCATCGGATTGTTGTGTTTTAAATATCTAAATAAATATATGTCGGTAACGTTAGACAATATTAGTAAACGTAGAGCTCGTTATGAGATTTTTCGTCCACGGAAGCAACGCTACCACACATCCCTATTTCTGCCGCTAGGCAGTAATATTCATATTACTGTGTTCCGATTTTAAAGGTTAAGGGTGCTATTGAAACTACGGATATAATAGGACTTACCAACTTTTATGTCTCAGGATGACGAGCAAGGAGGTTGGTGTGAGAAAATCAAATCAATGTAAGTGAAGCAAGAGACTTTGTTGGCGTAGCAGTCCGAGTGTCGTCATAGCTTTTTAAGAGTACACATTTATGTGGTCTGTGGAGTACACGCAACTGTTCGAGTGGAGACATAACAGTTTTGGAGTCACGACGCGGTCGTTGGGCATCACCGAGCGCGTTCTGATGTTGATTCAACCTTTTGGGCCTCGGCACTGGTTTTTGCACCTTCGAATTCGAACGCCACCGATCAGCCGTCAACAGCTGCGTACGCACATGATTAGAAATTCGCAGTAAGCGTTACGTTGCTAATCTCTATCGAACCGTTTCGTAAGAATCGATGCGAAACGCACAAAGTTAATTTCGCTCTTATTTTCAGGAGCATACAGCTTGTAATTGCCGGCTTAACGTGATTCCATGTTGATAAGTGTGGTAGTTAATACTAAATAGAGAGAAGTTTGATAGTTGCCAATACCTTCTTACCTTTGAATAACTTAATATCTTCACAAATTGTAGATACATGTTATTGTTCTATTGTATTAAACAAATTGAAATGCAAGTATGACCTAAATCCAATGCAAAGTTTCAATCGGAGTATTACAATTGTTATCCATTTTGGGAGTACGTGAACTCATATTTAACTATTTAATCGTATTTTAACTGTAGTTGGTTACCGTTCGCGTTATTTATAGTAAATAAATAGCACCGAGTTTGTTTTCAAATGACTTTATTACATAAACTAAGTTTTAATAAATTATTTGGTTCACAAACATTTAGTACAGGTCACGTTTTGTAATGTCGAGCGTTTTGATGACGTCATGGAATCCAATTAAAGATTCGTTAACAATTTGAATTTGTCCCATTCTAATTAAATGGACTTATTATCCAAGAAGACTCCAAATGCGTGCAGAAAACCGCTTCTGGATTCTACAAATCAATAGCTAAATATATATATATATATATATATATATATATGGTAGAGTATTGGAGAGACAAAACTAACTACATAGTTTCACTTTTCTTCATTATCTTTCTTTATCTAACAAAATCACATATCACAAAACCACACAAATATAGTAACGCAGCACACCGCTAATTTTTGAATATGGAGAAAACGAAATTTCGAATATACCGTTTCTCATCTGCAATCAAAACGTCAAAACTTGTCGAATATTGCCACACCCTCCGTAGCCTTTAGCCCCGTTAGATTTTTTTATCTTAGCTTTTACCGTTCTGCGTCAAAGGAGGAAGTGAGCAGAGGCCATTGACTTAGAAATAAATAGACGACGGGTCTAATACAAAAACCACGAAAAAATGTCCTAAGTCAACCTACTTAAACGTAGTGACATATAAAGGAATATGAAAAAGCTAAAACGTTGAATGTGAATTGTAATGTCATCGCAGTACTGTCTAATTTTGCTTGCTTCACTGTCAGTCGAACAAACGAAGACTAAAGCGTGAATGACGCTCTGTATACGAATTTAACGCCCTATAAGTTCGGACATCTTTTAGCACGGACCCGACGTCCATATTTATTATTTAAACTGCCTCAGTGGCCGAACGGTTACCATGCCGGACTGCCACGCAGAGGTCCCAGGTTCGATTCCCGGGCCGGGAGAAATGTTTGTATGGCTTACATTTATTTCTCTCGTGAGTTTGGGTGTAATTTGTGGTTGTCTATGTGTGTGTGTGTGTCCATGGCACCCGCGACACAGGGTTTCCCTAGTGTGGGGCTATGTTGAGTGTGTGCGTTATTTATTTATTTATTTATATAATTGTAAGTCAATGGCAGAGGCTGTTTTTTCAGTTTGACAAACAATGTTCTTTTAACGGGTTGAAGAAGTTGGGATATCACTAGCAAGGTGTATAGATTTAAAAGGAGATTACGTAAAAATAAACCCTAATAATAAAGGTTTTTTTTCTTCTCAAAGTCTAATTTGAAAAATACTTTCTTCATACAAATTAAAAAATAACAACTCATAGCCCAGCACTAGGGAAACCCTAAAGACACACACATAGACAGCCACAAATTACGCTAATAAATGTAGGCCACACAAATATTTCTCCCGGTCCGGGAATCGAACCCGGGACTTCTGCGCTGTCGCCCAGAATGGTAACGTTCGCCAACGGAGGCAGTCTACGGTGAAAATACGTTCTTCATACAAAACTAATGGAATACGTGCTCGGGACTGTAGTATGTAATTAAATTTACATTTTAACCAATAAAACTGTGAAAATTAATACAGTACAGTAGGCTACTCACAATAGTAGACCTCATTAGTAGCAGTAGAGCTCTGTGTGAAAGAGTTCGTCCAGGGAACTACTGCCACCTTACCTATTTCTGCCGCCAAACAATAATGTCAGCATTACTGTGTTCCGGTTTTGAAGGGTAAGGGTGCTGCTGAATTTACAGGCACGTGAGACGTGTCTACTTATGTCTCAGGGTGACGGGCGCTGTGGCAGTGATCCTCAGATCTTTGCAATTTAAAGCTCTGAGTGGCACTGCAACTGTTATGGACAGGCGTGTAGCTTACCATCAGGCGCACGACCTGTTCGTCCCATCACTTGATATTATAAAAAAAATGTATATTTATTCTACGCAGACGCAGTTGCGGTTCCCAGCTAGTTATTAATAAAGATCACCTGAATTCATATTAACGATTACTTGGACGTAGTTAAACAAAAAGGACATCCTGTCACTTTCGAGATATGGCGATTTGAAGTTTAAAAATGTTTCTCACTCTTGTACCATTTTCAAAACTTACAATGTCATGTAACTCCAGAGATATTTATTTATACCGTTTGATACACAATAACTTATTTTTTGATAATTTTGTGGATTGGACCCTTTCTACTTAATTACGTCCACTTATTGATTACACAAACTTACCGTTTGTTAATAAATACCACGAAGCACTCAAGCTACGCTCCAATGCTTTATTAAGTCATACTTAACCCCACACAGGGTCATGGTTATAGGAGACGGTCTATTACCTATCTAAGATGCCGATGATTATAGTCTATCTACAATCGATCGATTAAGAATCGGCACAACCTCAAATGGCTTTAGTTGATGAATATATACGTAAATTGAAGATACTCTGATTAGTCTACCTTGTGAAAACAATATTCCTAAAACTTTTCACGATGGGCAAAAAAAGCACAAACTTACTTCGGAATTTTACAAGAAATCCGCTATATTCAATAGGTCCTTACGTATACCAATGATGTTCTTTTTATCCCTACTGAACTAAATAGAACTCGTATAGCATACGATATATACTTTAAAGTTGGATTTAGTCTCGTTTGTTAAACTAAAAATTCGAAAATAAAGCCGGAGACACTGGCTTTGTGTTCAGAATATATATAATATATATAATACGCCGCTCGACCTAAGGTTCTCCATTAAAAAGGGTTAGCCACTTTAAATACTTGAGACACTATGTTACCGACGACCTAAAGGATGACCTGGATATACAGCGCGAACGGAGAGCACTCTCGGTGAGAGCAAACATGCTCGCCCGCAGGTTTGCCAGATGTATGGCAGCAGTTAAGAAAACATTGTTTCAAGCTTACTGCACACCAATGTACGCTAGCGCTCTGTGGAAGAGCTACACTCAGTGCTCTCGGAATGCTCTGTGCGTGCAATACAACAACGCCTTCAGGACGCTGTTGGGGCTGTCACGTTTCTGCAGTGCCTCAGCCATGTTCACTGACGCGCGCGTAGACAGTTTTACGGCTGTTGTACGTAAAAAGTCGGCGTCGCTACTGAAGAGAATACGTGACAGCCCCAATAGCCTCCTGAAGACAGTTGCTGACATGAATGAGTGCCCAATTATGCGGCACTTAATACATAATACACAATCCCTGGTAAAATATAAGTACTAATATAGTTTTAAGTCTGTACCTACTAACATTTGATTGGATCTCAGTTGTCTCAATAAATAAAATTTTATTATTATTATATTATGTTGGGATTAAATAAAAGATACAGTATTGACGAAATGTATATAAATGTATTTGAGAGAAAACTTAAGAAAAGCAACCAGTTTCGGCCATTACATTGAACGAAGAGAGAGCAGTGTTGTAGAGAGAGCAGTACAAAAAACTACTAATTACATTGCCATATTTCAACACCCTCTCTCAATGTAATTACTGCATTACACATAATGTTATTAGCATATTACATTTTTTTTTTTTTTTTTATTACACACAAAATAATATTACCTACTTACTAGTCACAAGTACTTATACCGCATTTCTTCAAACACTTTGAAATTAATTCCTTATTTAATGCCTTTGTGAGCATGTCTGCAGGTTGTTCACTGGTTTTGATGTATTTAAGACTTACTTTATTATTCTTAATTAACTCCTTGACAAAATGATACCTTATATCAATATGTTTTAAACGCTTAACAGTATCAGTGCAAGCGACAGAGATAGCAGACTGATTATCACAGTAAATATTTACTGGACATACATCTTTTAAACTAAAATCATTTAACAAATTAATTAACCAACAGGCTTCACTAGCCGTCATGCTAACTGCGACATACTCAGACTCTGTTGAAGACAGACTTACAGAAGATTGTTTCTTTGAACTCCATGAAATCAAACAGTTTGAAAACTTAAACAAGTATCCTGATGTGGACTTTCTATCTTTGAGGTCACCTCCCCAATCAGCATCACAGTATCCCTCGAGAATAGCATCATTACATGTATAAACTAACTTATATTCTAAAGTATATTTTACATACCGTAACACTCTTTTTAATGCCACCAATAAGTTATCATTTGCATGCACCTGATGTCTACTTAACAAAGAGACAGCAAAACACAAATCAGGCCTAGTGCCTAGCACAGCATACATGAGACTCCCTATAATTTGTCTACACAACTTCTCAGTATCTTTATTTATGGCATTAGTATTATTATCAAATAATTTTGCATTAAAATTATGATCTATTGGAGTCGACATAGGCTTACAGTTTTCCATCTTAAATCGTTTGAGAACATTTTCTAAATAATTCTTTTGAGATAATTCAGTAACACCTGTTTTTATATTTTGCTTTACATTTATACCTAAATAGTCTGAAACCAATCCTAAGTCTTTCATTTTAAACTCTCTATTTAATACATCTTTTAACTGTATTACTAAATTTTCATTTGTTCCAAAAATTAAGAGGTCATCGACATATAACAAGCAATATGTTCTATCATTTGCACTACATTTTGTATGCAAACATGGGTCACAACTTGATCTTAGGAAACCTTCATTTAACATAACAGAGTTAAATTTATTATTCCAACATTTTGGCGAAATTTTGAGCCCATACAGCGACTTATTTAATTTCACTATATTATTTTGACCCGAGTAGGCTCCTTCTGGTAAACTGATAAAAATACTCTCATCCAGTTCTCCATATAAAAATGCTCCTGTTACATCCATTTGATAGATCGGTAAACTAAGTTTAGTTGCAATAACAATAAAGAGTCGAAAAGTTGATAACTTTGCAACTGGAGCATAAATATCATTTAAATCTAATACCTCACCTTGTTCAAATCCCCTAGCAACCAACCTAGCTTTGTACTGTGGGACACCATTACTTTGTTTTATTTTAAACACCCACTTACTACTAATGACCTTCCCACTTGCAGGAACATCGCATAAGTCCCAAGTATTATTCTCTTTTAATATCTGCAGTTCTCTATTTATAGCTTCATTCCACTTACCGGCATCCTTTCTCGCCATGGCCTCTTTGTAAGTAGCAGGCTCATTTTCTTCCATAGAGACATTGTGACATTGATAAAACTCAGTTTGTTTTCTCACACGCTTACTGTACTCACGTTGAGGTGACACTGATGTATTACTGCAGTTCGATGAACTATTGTCATCATCACTGCATGGTACATATTCACTTCCAGACTCCTCAGACTCACTTGAATGCACTACAGTGCAATCCTTCGGACTTTCACAGTGCTCATTAGTTTTATGACCTTGTACTTTATTTCCTAAGAAATTTAACTTGACAGTATCGTCGTCACTTTGCTCTTGTTCCACAAAAACTAAGTCTCTCTTTATTTCTACACTGTTTCTGTGTGCAAAATAAATCCTGTAGCCTTTCACATCCTCTCCATAGCCGACCATCAATCCTTTTTCTCCTTTACTGTCCCATTTTCTTCTCTTTTCTTTTGGAATGTGTACATACACTGGTGTGCCAAAAGCTTTTAATAGATGAATGTCAAAGCTTTTATTGGTCCATACCTCAAATGGTGATTTCCCACTAACCTTACTTTTTCCAGTTCTATTCAAAACAAATGCAGCCGTGTTTACTGCTTCTGCCCACAATTTCTTTGGCAGTTTTTGTGCACTCATCATCGTCCTAGCAGCTTCAACTAAAGTTCTATTTTCCCTCTCTGCTCCCCCGTTCTGCTCAGGCGTGTATGGGACACTAGTTTGATGCTTGATACCGCGCTTCGAAAACATTCCCTTCACCTCTTGGTTTACAAACTCTAATCCATTGTCACTTCGGAATATTTTTACTTTATTTCCAGTTACATTTTCAGCTTTGTTAATGAAATCTTCAATGCAATTCTTTATTTCGTGCTTATTTTTGACGAAGTAAACTGATCTGTAGTTAGAAAAGTCGTCCTTCAATATTACAAAATACTTAGACCCGCCGACAGACATTTCTTCCATGGGACCGCACGTATCGGCATGGATTAACTCTAATGTCCTCGTACTAACATTCTCGCTACTGCCAAATGGCAAGCGATGTATCTTTCCTTCCAAACAACTTTCACATTTACGAACAGTAGTTTGTTTTACATCAATGTTATTTTTCGATAGTACTTTTCTCACGTAATCGAAGTTCTGGTGCGCTAATTTTTCGTGCCATTCATTAAAAGTAGTGTTTTCTGTTTTTGCAATACTAGCCACTTCATTTTTATATCTAAAATCCATATAATACGACTTTCCAATGCGTTTTGCAACCGCGCAAACTTGATTATTTTTATAAAATTTACACGAACTGTCATCTGTCAACATGACATAACCTTTGTCAGAAGCACAGTTTACTGAGAATAAGTTTGTTCTCAGTTCAGGAACATATAAAACATTCTGTATGGTAGTATCAATCCATTCTCTTCCATTGTATACTTGCACATCCATATGTCCATACCCTAGCACACTTATCGCCGCTCCATTGCCAACAATCACAGACTTCAATGTTGTGTTAGTTAAAGATGAAAAAAAATGAGCGCTCGCAGCACATATGTTGACTAGCTCCAGAGTCCACTAACCATTTAGATTGTTCATATTGTTTTAATGAGTTTGACACCACAAAAGCATTATTTTTCTTCTTATTTTTGTTTTTCATAAACCAACATTGTGCCTTAGACTGTCCCACTTTGCCACAATAAAAACATTTGTTATTTCTATTGTTGTTTGCCTCACTATTACTGTTATTACTTTTACACTCGCTTTGAAAATGTCCTAGTTTGTTGCACTTAAAACACTTTACAGTACGCTTGTCCTTCACAACAAATGCAGATGAAGATGAGCTCTGACTCACTTCACCCTTTTCCTTCACTCGCTGTTCTTCCACTAGCAATCTTGCCACCAAATTATCAATTGTTTGCTTACTATCAGAGGCAGATTCCCATGCTGATATAAAGTGTTTGTATTCATCTGGCAAAGACATTAAAATTTTTGTAATTATCAATTTATCCGAGATCTCTTCACCCATTTGTTTAAGCTGATGTTGCATTTCCTGAATCTTGGATAAAAACAATGACATTTCAATGCCGTTTTCATATTTGTACTGAAACAAACGTTGCTGCACTATATGAACGCTAGTCTCTGACTTCTGTTCATAAATACTCCGAAGTTTCTTCCACATTTCAGCGGAGGTTGAACATGATATTATGTGTAACATGACATTTTCCGTCATTCTAGTGACCATCAAAGTTTGAGCCTTGGCATCTTTGGACTCTCAACTTATTCGAGCAGCACCATCCTCAGGTTTTAAAAGTTTCCCCTCGACAATGTCCAACCAATTTTGGCCTCGTAATAGTACTGTCGTTTGGAATTTCCACACATTCCAGTTATTTGCTCCTTCCAACTTCATCCCGTTGTTATTTCCATTTATGTTTATGTCCATTTCGCTGTCCTACCTTGCTTATTATTACAACAAGTATCTTACTCGACGAACGCGTTGCGTGGTTGTACGAATATAACCTAACTTTTCGCCGGCCGCCGATATTTTTCACAAAAAAAAACTGACTTCCTGTATTTTTATATAATCCCTGTGTATAATTATGTGCCTGGGCCCATAACCTGTTGGGATTAAATAAAAGATACAGTATTGACGAAATGTATATAAATGTATTTGAGAGAAAACTTAAGAAAAGCAACCAGTTTCGGCCATTACATTGAACGAAGAGAGAGCAGTGTTGTCAGTACAAAAAACTACTAATTACATTGCCATATTTCAACATATTATTATTAAGCAAATTGTACTGTATTAGTACGGGAAAAAAATTAATTCGAGCTAAGGTAGTATAGACTCTTAATACGGGATTTAGAATATTTTAAACGCTAACAATCGTGCGGGACTAAATTGCTAACATCATAACTAACAACTGTTGTTCGATGACTTTTTACAAAACATAATACGACACCAGAAGTATCAATTATTGTAAGGGACAAACCACGGTTTTACAGGAGAGCCAAAAAACGATTTTATTTTTTTAATTCTGTCTGTAACTTTGTACTGTCTGCTCCAAATTTAATTGTGTCTAGAGCAGTTTCTTAGAATTTTCTCTTCTTCATGCTATAAACAAAAGATTTAGGAATGCCCAGTGGATTAAAATATAGCATGCATTTAAAAAAAGATGTTTAGTTGAGCCTTGCGTTACTAATATTTTATGTGTAAGCCGTCGAGCATAGTGTAAGCAGTAAATGAAATAGAAAATTATATGTATATTATTACGTAATTATTGTATTACGTATAATTTTCTACTGTAGTCTAGGCTCTACACTGTGAGTAGAACTACTGGCTGAGTGAATATAGTTTTGTATTTAGAATGTGTTTAAAAAAATAGGACAGAGAAAAGAACATCTTGGTAGATCTAGAAGTAGCCTCTGTAAGTGAACATGTAAAAGAATACAATAAATATCTAGTTTTGAAGATTATCCCAGTTTATAAAGTACCTCTCGCTACGCAACCTACGTACCCACGTTACACTACCTTAATTATTATATTACGTATAATTTTCTATTTCTCTTACTGCTTACACTATGCTCGACGGCTTACACATAAAATATTAGTAACGCACAACTAAACATCTTTTTTTAATATTTTTTAATGTAAGAGACATGCTATATTTTAAACCACTGGGCATTCCTAAATTTTAATAATACCAATCGATGGAGCGGGAACTTCTGAATCCAATGATAAATGTAACTCATTTTCGACATACTGTCCCTTACGTTAATTGATACTTCTGGTATCGAATAAGCTTACCAAAAATAAACTGACAAATTTTTGTTGTACTATCTGCCACTTTTTAGATCAATATTTGGTATTAAGACATTATAGTAAGTTCCAACGTGCAAGCGCGCTCTTCGCCGACCCGCATCCCCGCACCTGTGTCGAGCATCGGACTCTAGCCTAGCGCTTTCTTTAGTTACCGCCCAGAGAAGCCAGATTAAATGATGATTCACATTAGACCGTGCCGGGCGCGAGGCATGTCCGAGGCATCCGAGCCTGTAGGTGCCGCACGATCTTAAATTAGACTAAGTCAGTCAATAGGACGCGGTTTACGCTCAAATACGAACGTAGTGTTATATCATATTTTAGAGCATTGGGTAATTTCTTACGCACTCAACTAATTTATATTTTTAAAAAAAAAACGTAGTCACTCTCTTTAAAGTCGCACACTCGGCCGGGGCGCGTACGGCGCACCGAGACTCGGACGAGCTCGGAAGCAGCTCGGGCGTCTCTCATCCGTGCCGCGTTCCGTGTCACGGACGCGTCACGTTGTAATGTAAATCACGTCATATAAATTGTACGCAGCATTTCCAATCCGAGTCTCGTACGTGACTCGGCTCGCGCCCAGCACGGTTTAATGTGAATATAGTCCTTTATATTAGGGGTTAAAGTATGAAATTGCCGTTTTATTGCAATAGGTT
>NW_020653774.1:1486311-1498381 GCF_003589595.1 Hyposmocoma kahamanoa
ATATTCTTTATGCATCAAACAAAAGAAATATTGATTATATAAAAGCTGAGCAAAGGTGAACTTATCTGTAAAAGAGATCTTTTCCACCCAACCCGAGGCAGTAAGAAAAAAAGGTCTTAGGCGGGCAACAGCGTGTAAGAGAGAAACAGGGAGAAATATAATACACAAACACTAAATAAATAGTTTCGCAGTGTATTGTCTATTTACTAAGTATAATAATATTTGGAAAACGAAGCTAAGTATTAAATGTATTCATTGAGATTTTTTGTAACGTAACTGCGTTGGTTTTTAAATTTTTATTGAATTGATATTCAATTATTTTTTATGTGAAATTATTCCACTAGTTTGTTGATACACAGATGGAACACTCAGAAAAAATTCCTTCGATTTGGCCGGATTCGAACCGACGTCTTCTAGCATACCGTGGCAGACGCTAACCAACTAAGTCACGGAACGAACCATTAGTTTTGTTATGATTATGAATGTTGCGTGTAACTTACCATCAGGCGCACGACTTGTTCGTCCCGTCATCTGATGTTATAAAAAAAAATACAAAAATCAGAACAGAAATATTTTTTCGTCGACTCTAGTGCGAAAAATGGCGAAGAATGCCAAATTAGTACTTTTATACCTAAAGCTCAGTACAATTTTTATATTTTAAATACATTTTCGAATAATTTATGTTAACTTCTAAACCATTCACAACATAATTGATCAAAAAAAAAAAATAATTCGACTTAATACGTTAGTAATCTGTGTGTTTAGTGAATATATATGAGGCTCACGTTAGTTTCCCAATTAAATTTGTTTTAACTTTCTAAATATGACAAAAAAAAAATTTAATGTTACATAAAATTACAAATAACATTTTAAACGTTTATTTTACTTCAATTAAATAAATACTTTCTGAATATTTTCGGCAATTTACACGATTCAAAAGCTCATTCCATATTGAGCAAGCACCAATCTTATAAATATTCTGAGACCAAAGACCCGAAAATTTTTTTGTCTTCGATAATTGTGTTCATAATCATGAGTATTACAAGTTTTTTTACTAAATTAAAAAAAAAAATTATGTGCGTGTTACGCGATTATTACGATATCTGTGAACTGATTTCGAATAGAATATTGTTTCTTTTTTTAAGTGTTTTCTTGAGGTATAGCTTCTCTAATGGGATTGACATGTTCAAATTATCAAATACAAATAAAGAGTGAAAAAATATTGTTTTTTCAGCTTTCAAATGTTTTAACTTTTAACAGGAACATATATAAATAAATAAATAAACATTTCGTTTGACCGCATCACTCGGGCAAACATATAAAACTCTTATTTGGTCCAGATCGTTGTTAAAGTGAATACATTTTCCAATTTCTGAATTTCCCTCTCAATAGTGTTGGTGATTCAATTAAATGTTTCCGAGCAGGGAATCAGTTGAAAATTTCGGAATAAATCAAACACAGCGATTCGTTATAAACTTTTTTGTTACCAAGTACGCAAACTCACGAAATTCGTAAAGATTTTATGCGAAAACACGGACGAAGAATTCGAGTGGCTAAAACAGAAGATAAAGAGAAGCTTATAAGATAACAAAGCACGCAAATGTTTTTCCTGCTATAAGTAACTGTACAAAATACTTCATCGATGCCTTACTTTCTCAAACTCGTATCTCATAAAGAGATTATTCAAGAGATGGCTAAACTTCCTATTTATTTAAATTTCTTGTCAAGGTTATTAATATGGATGCACTACTTTGAGAATAGGTAAAAGCCAGTCTTTGAATATGAAGGAAATGTATAACGATAACGTGTAACGTGTGTGAAGACTTCGGGGAGCGACCTTGGCACTCCAAGGTACTTTGCCCTGTAATTGGCCACGCCAGAGCACTGTAGTAGGATGTGCGCAGCCGTTTCCTCCCCCTCCATGCACGCTCTGCAGAGAGGGCTGTCTGTGATACCTAAATTGAAAAGGTGTTTATTGTATGGACCATGACCTGTTAGGGCGGCAGTTAGAGTGCGAAGCTCTTGCCTGTTGTGTTTAATTAATATTCGTGATAGACTGGCATTGAGCGTTGGGAGTGCTTCCCTCGCCTGTCTACAAACCGTAAGGCTGGTCCATGTATTATTATGTGAAGTTTTTGTACCTTTGTGTATAGTTGTTCTGGACCATTGGTAGGGGAGGGACACTATGGGTTCTGGTCCTACTGCGTCCGTCTCCGACCCTTTTCTGGCTAGTTCATCTGCTGCGTCATTGCCCCGTGAGCCGCTGTGTCCTTTAATCCACTGTAGAGTTAAGTGGTTTTGTACACATACCTCCATGAGTGCCTGATGGCATTCATAAATGAGCCCTGAGTTTATGTCATAGCTGTTCAGTGCTTGAAGTACTGACATACTGTCAGAGAGTATTCGAATGGAGTGGTTCTTTACTCTTCTCGCTATGATTGCCTCTGCCGCCAACTTGATGCCCATGCATTCAGCCTGGTATACTGTGTTGTGGTCACCAAGCGGTGTTGATATCCTTATAGTAACCTTGGGCCCCTGGAATTCTTGTTAATGATTAATGATTTGCCAAGCGTAGTAAGGGAGGCCAGGTGCTTATTGTTTGCGGACGACCTCAAACTGTATCTGCCTGTAGAGACACCAGAGGACTGCCAGAGGTTGCAGAGCGACATTGACAGGGTGGTAGCTTGGAGCGAGAAAAACAGATTACAGTTTAATACCGCTAAATGTGAGGTCATGACTTTATCTCGCGCGCGAAATGTTGTCATACACAATTATGCGATTGGGGATGTGGCTATGCGGAGGGTTTCAGAAGTAAGAGATCTGGGTGTCCGGCTGACTACTGGTTTATCTTATGGCGATCATATTACCCACATATGTAAAAAAGCATATCGCAATTTAGGGTTTGTACTCAGAAGAGCTCAGGGGTTTACAAACACTGCAGCAATTATTTCTTTATATAACGCATTAGTCAGGAGTCAGCTGGAGTGTAACGCAGCTGTATGGTCGCCACAAGAAGCGAAGTACAAACTTATGTTGGAGAGGGTACAGAACAAGTTTATTAGGTATATGTACTTAAAACAGTATGGAGTCTATCCTTTTTATCCGCTGCGATATCCTAATTTGTTTATTCTGGGAATGGTGGGGTATAGCGAGCTAAGGGTCAGAAGGGAGTTTGCCTTGGTTTGCTATATCCACAAGTTGGTGAGGGGGAAAGTTTACAACGCGGAGCTCCTTCTCCATGTTCAGTTTAGCGTACCAAACGAGTACGCGGGGCGGCGACGCAGGCCGCCGCTGCTGGCGCTGCCGCGAGCGCGCACCAACCTGCTGGCTGGGGCGCCGCTCACGCGCGCTTTGCGCACTCTCAACGCGGTAGCCGAGAGAGTGGATATTTTTACGTGTGCTCTGAGTGATTTCTCAAAAACTGCATTATTTATAATAAGTTATACATGAATAAGTTACGTATATTTAGGATAGTACATTAGATAATAAGATAGTTACGCTATCGAATTAGGTTAAGTTTACCTGTAATGTTAGCGTAAGAGAAAGATAAATAAATAAATAAATAAATAAATAAATAAATCCTGATATTGAGGTCTTCTGAGAATACCCCAGTACCTGTTCCTGAATTTGTTTTAGATCCATCGGTGAAGACGCGGACCTCTCTGGGGTTCAGTCCTTCAATTGGATCTTCAAACAATTGTATCTTGTATTTTTTGTCGAAGATGTATTGTTTTGGGATCCTATCCACAGCCGCCTCCAGTAGCGGTTCCTCATTGACTGTCTTATAAAGGATTTCTGTATGTGGGGTCCTCATGTGCTTCCAAAGGCCGGCTCTGTTTAGACGCACTGCTGTTGACGCCGCTTCCTGTCTAATGAACATTGGGAGGGGTCGCAAGTCCAGCATCGCTTCGAGGGCCGCAGTCGGAGTTGTCCTCATGCAGCCGGTCGTTGCCATGCAAGCGAGTCTTTGGAATTTTTCTAGCTTGTCGGTTGCGGTCGTCAGCTTGGTTCGTGGCCACCATACTATCGCGCCGTAACTGATCATGGGTCTTATCACTGCTGTGTAGAGCCATAGTGTTATTTTGGGTGAGAGTCCCCATTGTTTACCTACCATTCTATGGCACTGCCAGAAGGTGATAGTGGCTTTTTTAATTTTGTTGTCCAAATGCTTGTTCCAATTCAACTTGTTGTCCAGTATTACTCCCAAGTACTTGACTTCGGTTGATATCTGTAGTTCTGTACTGAAGAGTTTGGGTAGTAGGTAGTTACCCAGTAGTCTTTTGTTTGTAAACATTACTAGTTCCTTTGATATCACTAACTTTGTGCTTTAAGTTTGTGAAAGTAAGGCGACTTAATGCTATGTATAAACCATACATACACTCCAATCATTTATTACATAACTACACACAAACACAAGGCTCCAAGGCTCCAATACACACATACTAGTAGCAGTAGAGCTTCTTGAGAAAAAGTTCGTCCAGGGAAGTCCTGCAACCTTACCTATTTCTGCCGCCAAGCAAATGTGAAGGGTGGGGGTGCTGGTGAAATTACAGGCACATGGGACGTCTCAAGGTGATGGACGCAGCGGCAGTGTCCCTAAGAGGCACTGCAACTGTTATAGATAAGCATGTCGCTTACCATCAGGCGCACGACTTGATCGATCTGTGAATATATCTCTGAGTGTTTAAAGCTGTTTATTCCCGTTTTCAAATACTATAACTGCAATATGGTATCCCCGCGCTGGTCGCCGAGGCGTGTGACAGCGGGTATAGTCGCGTACTGACAAACTCCGCACACGCTTTCAGGTTTTGCAAATTATATCTTCTTTTTAACCGACATGAAAAAAGGAAGAGGTTCTCAATACGAAATCATTTTTATTATTTTAGTATGTATGTTAGGCGAAATCTGGTTTTGCGCACTTTCCGGTAACCGATCTCAACAAAACTTGGTAAATAGATTTAATTCCTGGAACATTTCAAAACGGTTTTATTAGTACTTTGTACTGAGATTATATGTATTGATATGCAGACAGTTTTGTTTTTCCAATAAACTTTTCAAGCACTTTACTCACTGCAGCTGTTATAGATAGGCGTGTCGCTTACCACCATACGTATGATTTGTTCGTCCTATCGCTTGGTACTATAAAAAAAACACACTTTGCTTAAAAAATAACATTAAAACAGTAGCCGTGATTATGGTTATATTTGTGGTAATTTGAACAAGAATGCCTTGAATTCAGCATTTCATTGTTATATCTGAATCATACTCTGCAATCAAGATACCAATCCGTGATGCTGGTATAAAAACATCAATACGTATGCCTCTAATGTATTTAACAAAGGTTATTTTAGCAATAGTATAGCTCCTTGAAAGAGATCGTCCAGAGACATGGGACTTGTCAAGTTATGTCTCAGGTTGACGGGCGCATTGGCTGTGCCCCTACGATCTTAGCGGTTTAAAGCTGGATAGGTGTGTAGCTTACCACCAGGTACACAACTTGTTCGGGACCTTGTACTTGATATTATAAAAAAATCCCTTATGCTCAGACCACACAGAGGCGGCCGCGGAAGCGTTCCGAGCGCGGGAGCTTTTGTAATGTACAAGTTCATGTGAACACTGAAACTCACGGCTTCAGTGTGGCAGGGTTCACAAGGATCCGTACATTACAAAAATAACAGCCCGGAACGCTTCCGCGGCCGCCTCTGTGTGGCCAGAGCATTATTGTTGTATCTAATTATTTCCGTCTGTTCTAAAACGAATTTTCCGCAAAAATATAAGATTTCGAAAGGAAATGTAGTAAAATATGATTTGTTTCTAAGAATTTATTTTTATTACCACTATCAGGCGTATACCTTACTACTAGGCCCACAACTTGTTCGTTCTTTCAATTGGTATTATAAAAAAATTCAATGTAGCGCGAAAATATTGAGATGAAAAGTTTATTTTCTCTCAAATTATGTTGATAACCTGTAGGTACATCTGAAATGACAATGTACAAGAGTAGGGTTGAGCTGCGAGGGATGTGTACCCGTAAAACAGGCGTAAGTTGCCCTGCCTGCTCTAATTATACTATAGTAATACACAGAGAACCGCTTATATTATTTAGGCGAATAATCTTACCAGTACTAGTAATAATATGAATAATTGATGTAGTGCTTAATTGAATTGCGGGCTTGGTCGACCGAAATAGGAATAATAACCTTCACACAAGGACTACGAGGACGTCGAAAAAAATCCACCATAACTCTGTCAGGCTGTGTGCTTCAAGAGCAGCAAGCAGCAGATCAGTAGAGTCCTACCTAGCAAATTTGTCACTAGAGCAAGCGATAAAAATGGAATTAAATTAATTTGCAACTCCGCGAAGGTAGTGGAGATTTAAAAAGTAAAACACATAGAAAACGGTTGCGGGTCGGGCGCTGGTTGGGTCGGTCTAATTCCATCTGTTTATACGGACGACAACACGCCGAGCGTGGTCGCATGCGTCCGTCACGCGGAATTAGACCCATAGCTGCGTTTGTGTTGAATGTTTTTTTCCTAAAGTTAATTTTCCCACACTCCTTCAGCATAAACTAAATAAATAAATAAATAATAACGCACACACTCAACATAGCCCCGAACTAGGGAAACCCTGTGTCGCGGGTGCCATGGACACACACATAGACAACCACAAATTACACCCAAACTCACGAGAGAAATAAATGTAGGCCATACAAATATTTCTCCCGGCCCGGGAATCGAACCTGGGACCTCTGCGTGGCAGTCCGGCATGGTAACCGTTCGGCCACGGAGGCAGTTAAGGCAAATAACACAAGCGCGATTAAAGTCACAGATACCACCATCAACAAAAATATACCCGACACGTGTTTTGTCTCTCCACGAGGCATTCTCAGGGGCTTTTAACTGCTCGACTCTGGGCCGAAAAGTGAGCTCGCTTTTTTTTAAGGACACTTTGCGGTAGGCCGCTGATGGCCTTGACTGCGCCACCGGATTAAAGGGCGAGCTGAAGGCTCATACCCCGTAAAATAAACTACAATCTAAACTTAAAACTAAGCAGCGGGCCTGAGGGCGCCCAAGTGGGCACGGACCTCGGCTCAGGGTGCTACTGGGGACTTCCGCCAGAAGGGCGTGCTGTAGGAGTTAATCTACTAATGTACCTACGTGCTGAAATGACGAGCTGAATGAAAGAGACCTGGGTGACTGACAAACGATCTGATTGGTCAGCTCGCTTAGAACGTTATTCATATTTACAGACGACCCCCACTGTTACCATCGTTCAAATTTAAAGTACCCGCAATAACGATGATGATACAACACCCAGTCATTCGTTTATTATTCATCCTTACCTATTTCTGCTGCCAAGCGGTAATGTGAACTGCGATCCGGTTTTGATTAGTAAAGGTGCTGGTGAAATCACAAGCACAAGGGACTTGTCAACATATGTCTTAAGGTGACAGGCGCAGTGGCAGTGCCCCTCAGATCTTCGCAATTTAAAGCTCTGAGTGGCACTGCAACTGTTATGAAGAGGCCTGTAGCTTACCACCAGGTACACGACTTGTTCGGGACGTTATTACTTGATATTATAAAAAAAATCCCTTATTGTTGTATCTAATTACTTCCATCTGCTCTAAAACTAATTTTTCGCAAAAATGTAAGATTTCATAAGAAAGGAAATCTGGTAAAATATGATTCGTTTCTAGTAATTTATTTTTGTTAACATGGACGTGGACGCAAAGAACGCCTGAATCAATTAATTGGATTAAACGACATTTTGACATTCGAAAGATTTTATTTCTCAAACAAAAAAGTAGCTACGTTTTTCATGCCTCTTTAAAAAGGCCAATGATTTTAACATATAGTTATGATAATATCTTAGCTGACTCTGTGAACGCGCTACTCGATGGTAGGTTTCTTATTTCAGTTGTAATGATCTTTTGCCTGTTCTATAGTCATTAATTTTTTGCCAGTGAAATGAACCTTATAACGAGTGATACTAGTGATCAAGATAAGAGACAATTTTTCCAATGGTATGAAAATACAATTGTAGCGAGAATTATTTTACCGATATCCAGCCAATTTTAAACCTGTCTTATATATCATGGCATCGAATCGGAAAAGATGAAGGTGATTTGGACGGTGAACGTTGAACATGTTAGCGACTCAATCCTTAATATGTTCACAAAAAAAAATAGGATTAGGAATGCTTTCTGTTCAACACCTGTTTTCAAAAGTTAATTTTAGAAAAACCACATAACGGCGTTTCACGATGTATAACGTGTTCAATACAAAAACACATTTTAGACATCTTAGGGGTCTTGAGCGACATTGTAATGCCTCGGGAATGTTTACACCGAACTCTTATTGACACATTCAGTGTCAACGTTGTAAAACACATCGGCACATTTAACGGAGCAAAAAAAGAAGTGAGAATATAAATTAGTAACGTTTAAATTAACTATTTTGACGACTTCATACAGTCTTCCATAAATAATAATAATAATTATAATAAAATGGAGTCTAAAACAGATAATAATATAACAAGCAAGCTTATGCTAAATTGACATATATGTGCATTGCAAACGTGATGTCACGACTAGGAGCACTATGAACAGATGGAGTTGGTGCCACAGTAGGCAGAGCCTCTCTTGTGACGACCCTATTATGATTTTATTAAATTAAATTGATTTTGCACCCAGTACCTATCAGACACATGGGACCTGTCAAGTTATGTCTCAGGGTGACAGGTGTAGTGGCAGTGGCCATCGGATCTTTTCGATTTAAAACTGTAAGTAGCACTGCCATTGTTATGTTCATCTTGGTATTCTAAATAATTTCTATGTATATGTATGTGTAAATGTTTATATCTAGCACCACCGCTTTTATTCATTTTTAGTCTCTCTCCGTTCTAAGGTTGTCTGGAAGAAATCGCTGTAAGTAATAATACCGCCAATTGTTACCCTGCTAATGTGTTTAATTTTTGTCCTGTAATCTCTTTTTGTATGCGCTGCTAACAATAAAGAATTTTCTATCTATCTTCTACCTATCTATAAAAAAAATTCATTTTTTTAGATTTTGCAACAAAGCAAAAACAGATATAAATTTAAAAATTGTAATAGTTTAATATTGATTGATTAAATCAAAATTGAACAATAAACTTTTGCAATTGAAGTTTATAAAATTTACAAAAATGCTAAATCATCTTATAACCATTCGATAAACCTGAATTAATAGTAAATTAGAACAAATGAAAGAAAAAATACAATCATCTAATTTTTTATTTCCAAATTGGACCTAAAATAAAAACCTTTATTAACCGACCACACTTTTGTAAAAACGCAGCATTATTTCAGGGCTTTTAGTGGTGTTCCGCTAACTGTGCAGGTGTGTGTATGTCCTTTTTTCTGGCGAGGTTTACATATACCCAGTAGCAGTGGCTTAATCCGGGGCTATTTACTCACTTGACTGACGAAAACAAACTGATAGCAAAGACAAACTGATACTCCCAAAACGTGATTCCAGAAACCATAAAAAAGGTCCATATTACAAATCCATACAAGTTGCTTTGTTTATTTATTTTCTCAAACAATGTTACAATATACTGCTTTAAATATCTGAGTATATGAAATTATATGGATATTTCGTCACACTAAAATGAAGGGTACACAATAATTAAAAAATTAAATTTTATTGTAAGAATTATTATAAAGTTGATAACAAATACATGACATGGTTCGTTCATGGTTCGTTCCGTGCTCTGTTGGTATAGCGTCTTGGTTTGAATCCATCTGGATCAAGGTGAATTTTTTCTAAGTGTTCGATCTTTGTATTGATAATTATAACAAACTGGTGGAGTAACTTTTAAAAAAACAAATGAATACCATGGTGGTGAAACATTAAATATTTTTTTTTACATCAGAACTTAAAAAAACTAAATTAAAATACAGGACACTTCAAGTCACACAACCACCGAATTTATACCAAATTTCCCGATCGTATAAGTAGCCATTTAAGTAGCCAGCTCGATCATGCGGTTTAACACGGCTGGATTATTTTTTATAGGGTTACGCTGTTATGGAGTTACGAATGACATTGTCAACGTCGAGGACCGTAGATGGGTACAAGGATGGGGACAAGTACAGGATCGTGGTGAACGGCACAAACTACGGGAGGCCTATACATAGCAGTGGGTGAAGTCGGGCTGTGAATGATGGTGATGATGAGTTTGAGTTTGGAAGTAATTAATTTGAATATCTTATTTTTATATTTACGCTACATAAAATTTTGAAGATATTTCATTTTTATTTTTTTTTCCTTTACATAATTCAAGTTATGAATTAAACGGAATTGAGAAATAAAATAATGTAACAAAGTCACATAACAGGCAACTCATATTAGTTACCGCTAGATGGCATTGGCGTCGAAATCGCAAATTCTGCATCGCGGTGTTAAGATTTTCCCTCGCGGAATGACTACTGGCGGCGATGCGAACATGAATGGAATCCAACTTACTACGCATCTAGCTGTGCTTCCTTGTCTGGAACTCCGCTTTACATCGTTACCGTTGAACCTACTGCACTGTGCTACGCTTCTAGCGCTGCTTCCTATTTGGAACTGTGCTTTAGAACGTAACACGTAGTTGTTGCACCCTGCGCCGCTTCCTAATTGGAACGTGCGTACGGGACCTCGACTACGTGTCGATTAGGGGGAGTCCTTTCCCACTTCACCACCGACGTTCTATGTTGTCAAATAAAAGCACCCTATTGAAAAACCTGGTTTCCCTCTATCACCTCAATAAGAACATACTACAATAAGATATATTAATTAGTAATATCGCGGTCTTATGTTTGGTTGGTAAGTTTCATCAGATACCATATTATACTTAGGGTGTCCCATGGTTATGCCCTGCAGAGGGAAAGTGTATTAAATACCGTAGATAAAAAATTTTACTTAAAGAATTCTATTTCCATTTCATTTTCATTTTGATTTTTAAATAATCGTCTGCATGGACCGGGAGTCGAACCCGCCAAATGTGAAAAAAAAACCTGTTATTTTCAATCATAAGGATTATTTTCTTCTAATTTCTTAATTTCTTTGCCTTTCCAATTCGAAACTCTTGAATAAACTAAAACGCTTACCATTTTCTATAGTTTTGTTATGATTTCAACTTAAGGGAGTACCTCTAAAGTGGCAAATTAGGAAATGAATCCGGTTTATTGAATTTCCTCCACTATCAACAATTGGATGTAGTTAAGCAAAAAGGATACAATCCACAAAATTATCAAAAAATGAGTTATATGTACCAAACGGTTCTTAAAGTCTAACCTCTTAGATCAGCAAGAAAATCCAACATACCTATGAACCTATGAACTTAGAATAATAACGCATAGAAACCTAGTCCGCACATGCTAAGTGAGGCAAATTGAAGCGCTCCCAATGGGCCTACACGAGCGGGCGGGCCGTCAGTGCTTAAGGTCAATTATTATTTTTTTTTTTATCGCTCACACTCAACATATTTTAGCTAAAAATGATGAAATGTGCGGTAAATTAGTGTAAACATACGTCAGACAAACATGAAATAGATACTAACATCACATTCCACAAGGAAGTAACGCGTTTCAACTTGTATTTTTATATAAATATTCACAATCAAAAATCAAAATCGAAAATTAACCTACTACTAAAACTAGCCTACATGAATTTGATTTTTGCCTCACTTGTGACAGTTCGTTTGATATGAAACTATCATTCTATACGTTATTATTCTAAGCCTATGAACATAAATAAATATCTCTCGAGTTACGTCACATTATAAGTTTTGAAAATGAAACAAGAGTCAAACACTTCTTCAAACTGCCATATCTCGAAAGTGAGTGAACGTAGATTGGTTCCTTTTTGTTTAACTACGTCCAATTGAAATTTTACTTTTGCTCTGGTGTGGGTGTTTATTAATTTTTGGTGTGTTCTTGATCATTACGGGTTTCGACTCAATATCTACCTGGCCTACATACCTAATACAAAATTCTCTGTATCATATCATATCATATCATATCATATCATATCATATCATATCATA
>NW_020653774.1:1498391-1510069 GCF_003589595.1 Hyposmocoma kahamanoa
TCATATCATATCATATCATATCATATCATATCATATCATATCATATCGTTTATTGCATTATGTTGTACAGTAAGGTCTTAAAACTAATACATAACATGATACAACATAAACCCTGTAAGGGCACAGCAATTTGACTTATTTCACTAGGTACATTGTAAATTATTAATTATAATCGATGAATTCTTGCAAATTGTAAAAACAGTTCGACAGTAAAAAAACTTTTAACTTATTAACAAACATACGTTCCGTTTCAATATTTCGTATTATGAGGGGTATTTTATTATAAATTTTTATTGCCATATGGTGTGTACCAGAAGATACAATGTGTAAATTTGTAAATGAACCAACCAATTTATTTCTTTTCCTTAATCTAGCTTTATAAGTATCATTACTTTCTTGTTCAAATGGATGCCTATATTTTCTTACAAACTTACAAATTTCTAATATGTATATTGAGGTAAGTGTTAAAACATTCAAACTGGTAAAGTGTGGTCTACAAGTATCTGTTCCTCTTATATTTACCAAAATTCGCATGCATTTCTTTTGCAGAACGAAGAGGTTGTTGGTGTGTGTACTATTACCCCATAAAACGACGCCATAACTTAGCCATGCATACGCATAAGCATAATATGCTGTCAAAGCGGTTTTCAAATTTGTACACTTCTTTAGTTCGAACAGAGCACACGTAAATCGTGATAGTTTTCCTGACACCTTATCTACATGATTTTTCCAATTCAGTCCTGAGTCGATTTCTACTCCTAACAAATTGCGCGAATCAACAGACATTACTTTACAATTTTCATTTGAGAAATCGAATTTCAAGGGACGTTTTTGTCTGTGTAGCCGAACGGTAACCCATTTGTAATATTTGTTTTGTCGTTTTTTATTGTACAACTACATCGATAGTCCATGGCAGTAGAGCTCCCTATGAAAGAGTTAATCCAGCCACCTTACCTTACTAAATGTGAGCATGACTGTGTTCCGGTTTTGTAGGATAAGAGTGTTACAGGCACAAGGGAATTATCAACATATGTCACAGCAAAAAAGTAGTTGCAGTAAAAACCAATAATAAAGATCTGCAACAAGAACGTAGAAAATTCATAAGGTCTGCTGGTTCGTTCCGTAGCTCAGTTGGAGAGCTTCAGGCACGGCATGCTGATGGTGCTGGTTCGAATCCAGCTGGACCTTTGTATTAATCATTATTAAAAA
Organism: Hyposmocoma kahamanoa; assembly: GCF_003589595.1. Lineage (NCBI taxonomy): Eukaryota > Metazoa > Arthropoda > Insecta > Lepidoptera > Cosmopterigidae > Hyposmocoma > Hyposmocoma kahamanoa. Next base: position 1,499,601 of record NW_020653774.1, read on the forward strand.
CCAGTGGAGTGATTTTCCAAAAGATAAGTGAATATCAATATATTACAATTTATTTATTTATTTTTATATGAAATTTCAAATAGGACGTAGCAATATCTATTGTTAGTTAGTTATTAAGTATAAATAGTGCGGCTAGAGTAAGCGGCTTTCATTCAATACAATATCTATTTATAAGGTAACACATATGAGACAGAGAAAACAACATTCTAAGAAAACGACATATAAATAATTCAACATATATATTGCTCACTTCATTTTCTTCTAAGAATACGTTATTAGTGAATGGATTATAACTTCCGTATCAACAATCAGAAATGTGGAAGGGTATTTTTTATTTCTTTTTTATTATATCATTTTTTTTTATTTATAACATACATAGCTTGTAATGAGTTAAAAATACATAAAACGGTGTCGCATAAACTTATTAAAGATTTTTCTGTACACCGCTGCATATCATGTTGCCATTAATAAACACAAAAATGAGGTAGGTAGGAAAATATTTCGCTCCCACCGACCCGACTGACCGGTCGCATTCGTCGCAATTGACGGGACAAACAAGATGTACGCCTGGTGATGAGTGACACGCCTCAGAACAATAAATACAGTAGAACTGGTTTAACTATAGGTAGGTTTCGAAAGACCTGGTTGAACTCAGCCCGCCATTTTCGCTTTGTATCGTCTGGTTGTGATATTCTTTCGTGCAAATTCTCTAACATTCTGCCTCATATTTTTTCTTACAAAAAACGATAGTAAAGCTTATATCCTTGCAATACGGTCGCTTCTTTTTTGGAGACCGAAATTAATAACTCCAATTCGTCGTTCAGTAATTGACCGCTAGATTATAGCACGTTGATTGTAATTTCAATGTAATATCAAAACGTTGTAACTTGCAATAATAAGTGTTGGATCACTGTTGCAGTGATACTTAGGGTCAAGTCACACTGAACCTACACGAACAGCAGACACGGAGGAGTTAGCACGGTGCCTCTTTGAACTAGTCCCTACAAGTCTCGCGCAGTACAATGGCTGCTCGCGATGCCTCACTATAGATTCTATAAGAAAGCATTCACTAATGCCTTATATCCCAAAAAACGAGCAGACGTTGTTTGATCCACTGAACGGTTTTGAACTGCACACTCCCAGAGATTCTTTTGCATTCTTGGTAATTTACATATCCTATGCATAAGTTTCAATGTAGATAACCGTACAAGTCTGGTTAAAAGTATTAAACTACAATGATTCTGAAACTGTAATATATGTTATTACGTAATATTAATAATAGTTAAGATGCTGTAATGTAATTAAGTATCCATGTTTTATTGTAATTTATTGTTATTGAACAAAATATGTTGACTAATCGTAAAGCTATGTTCACCGATTTGGATACCTAAGATACAAGTAAACAATTTTACTTAGTTTAGGTATCACCTAGATTCAATTGCCCTCCTAACCTTAGTTAAAGTTATATGAACATACAATAATTTCACTGTTCATTATTTCACTGTCTGGCGCATATACGTAAATAAAAAGTTATTTAATAAGATTCATGTATTTAGTTTAAATTTTTATACAGAATAAATTTATCTTTATCAGTTCAAATTCATTTCAACTTTTTTCTTTAGAAGATAAGATTCAAAATGCTAAGTAATACTTTGCATCAAATATGCTCCTCCGGCCGCTGCTCTTTCAGTGTGACTTGACCCTTAGAGATTTTAGCAAAAAGATGTGAAGAGCTTTGTCAGTGAGCCCGTCACCTTGAGGCGAAACTTGAACAATTTCCATCTGCCTGTTGTCTGAGGTCTGTAGTACACATTGATAGCATTTTAAGCTGGAAACCTCAGATTGACTGCATTAGTCAGAAGATCCCTGGTACCTTAAGATCGTTCTACCAATTCAAACACCATCTCAACAAAAATCTTCTTAGTACAAGCCACTGTTTTTCCCTATCCTTGATTATGCTGATGTGTGTTATGCTGATATCTCCCAGGAACCTAACAAATTGGATCGCTTGCTCGATAATTGCATTCACTTTATTTATGGTCTTCGAAAATTTGATCACGTGTCCGCATGTCTCAATGAGCTGAAGTGTCTTACGATTCACCAGAGCCCTGATTTGAGAATACTTTCCACTCTTTACTCTGTATTTAAGTGCGTCCCGTAATCGCAATCTTCGCTCAGACAGCAAATTGACTCTTTTCATGCCTTCTCACCGTACTGTATTTCTTTCTAACTCATTTACTTAAGTTTTATAAGTTTACTGTCTAATTCTAAAACTATATCTCTATCGTGTTGTTTAACCTTGCCTGACTCTTTATTTATTATGCTCCAAGTAGTTTTAGATTTATTTATCGATTGTCTAATTTTTTCGCTGTGAAACTTAACCTTAGCAGCTACACATACTTTTTTTTAAATATTTTTGAATAAATTCTAACATATTCTATGAAATTGGAATTAGTATTATAAGGTTTCATAGCATATAGCTCATACAAACGAGACCTACTCTTATGAATATCTACTGTTGCTCAGTCATTTGCCTGTCATGTATAAAAAAAAAAAAAAAAAAAAAAAGTCGTTGAATTTAGTCTCTATGGAAAGTTAATGTTTTCGATTTAAATATATTATCAAATTCATTTTTAATTAAACCAAATATTGTGCTATATAAATTATTTGGAACCTTCAGTATATGGGGTAGGGAATTGAAACTATTGCCGATATTATTTTGAAATCTAATGATTCGTTCTGTAGTAATCGGTCTGCAGAGAAATTGGTCTACCTTCTTGCTTATTTTACAATTAAAAGAAGCCAATTGGCCACTATGGTCTGATCTTAAGCAATTTATTATTGATTTAGACACGTCGTCTGTGTTACAAAAGATGTTATCAATACAAGTAGAAGAGGAGGCAGTGATGCGAGTTGGTTCTAAGAAACTTATTTATTCAGTAAACTTATTTACTTTTCATTTACACTAAACCGACAGAAATAAGCACGATGGCACTTCCCTGGATGAACTCTTTCACAAAAGGTCTACCGCTACTAAACCATTAATTTCGATCAGTACAAACAGAACAACATTATCAAATGCCTAATTCGGTCGTAACTTTGTTCCTGGAGTAAACTGAAACTACAAATGACAATGAGCACTCACTAGTTAATCCAGACCATCTGCTAGAGAACAGTTGTAAACTAAAGAGATTGGTTGTAAACTTTACGGTCGGAGTGTTAACATCTATTTACGAGATTACATTGTTCTTTATAGTGAACTGTAAACTTTGAAGAGGTAGAAAATACTTGGGGATTACCATTGACTTACAATTATATGGACATCGGGTCCGCGCTAAAAAGTGTCCGAACTTATAGGGCGTTAAAATCGTATATAGAGCTCATTCACGCTTTAATCTTCGTTTGTTCGACTGACAGCGAAGCAAGCAAAATTAGACAGTACTGCGATGATATTACAATTTAAATTCAACGTTTTAGCTTTTTCATATTCCTTTACATGTCACTACGTTTAAATAGGTTGACTTGGGACAGACCCATCATCCATTTATTTGTAAGTCAATGGGGATTACAGATAAAAGGGTCAATCATTATGACCAGTGCACACGTGTGCAATAGCATTACCCCTCAGATCTTTGCGATTCAAACTCCTAGTAGCACTGTTATGAGTAGGAGTGTCGCTTACCATCAGACGCACGACTACTTCGTCCTGTTACTTGATATCACAAAAAACACTGTCTTCACCCGATTCGTATTCGTTGCGAATACGAGACTATATCAATCTAGATCTAGATGATCACTGTGACATTTCGGACCTCTCGGATTCGGAACTGGACCCCGATTCAGAACTCTTCGATATTTTAACCGAACTGCTCAATTGGATATTGCTATTCGTAGTTAATCGTTGGATTCGGGTTCGGCTACGATATCGATGTCTAACAGCGTTTATGGAGTTGTTGTGGAGATGGAGTTGAGTTTAAATTAAAGTACAAAGACGATTACCGCGGTTTGTTCCACCACTGCAAAATACTCCCTATACATGAAAAATTTGAATATATGCTGCTAGCCGAACACCTTTTTGATAAAAAGTTTGAAGTTTACAATCTACCTACAGTGGAGAAATGAAGACGCGAAATGTCTGCAATAATTGATTGTTGATAGCGTCGTATCGAAATCTTTATGGTAAAAATAGATTAAAATATATAATACCTTAGGAAATGAAACTATTTTTCCGGATTTAAATCTCGTATATTTGTTTTTTTCAAACAAACCGACGTTTCGGGCCCTTTACAGGTCCCATGGTCACGGTTGACTGAGATGGTACAGTCTTCAACCAGTCACTATAGTTACAATAGTTATTAATTAAATACCTTATTTTTAATTTTACAAAGAAAACATTCCAATTTACGCTACATGAAGTTTTACAAATTATTTTTATTGAATGAATTTTTATTAAGTTCAATTTATTATTAATTAATAACAGAAATTAGAATAAACTAAAACATATTAATTAGTACTGCAGTTTTATGTCTGTTTGGGATTTTTCATTAGAGGAAATACTGGATCCCAAACTGGTGTTACGGAGAAACCATCTTCCCTGTTGAAATTAAGATGAAGAATATAATAAAAATAAAATATAATACCTTACCTAATAAACGAAATTCCTAAAGAAATAATAATATCGTTAAATTGTAAAAACATCAAACGTAAATTAAAAAATTACTTTTTAGAAAAAATAAAAATTATTTCGTGATTGAAATATATAATAATTATAACCTTCTCATTTTAACTAACAACATACATATGTATTAACTATAAATGTGTTATGAAAGTACTGTTTACGACCATTTATTAGAATAGACTCGTGTTCAGCGGTGAGATGAGAGAGCAGTACGAATACACACACTACACATAGAAATTATTTGTACAACTAACGAGCGGTATACGGAAAAACTTAGTTAAGTTTATGTTATACTGGAATGTTTTATTTTTTCAGTGCTTTCAATGAATAAATAAAAAAAAGTCGGTGAAATAGATTATAAGAAAAATGAAAATGTTTTTAAATACATTTTCAAGACTTCAAATTCCATATTACATTCTTACTTTGTAAACAATAGGACGTTCGGTAACTGTCGTTCGATAAGTGTGCTCGAGAAGTCCGAGTAATCGGACGGAATTCGGTTTCGAATACGACAGTTTGACGTTCGATTCGGTTATTGTGAATAAAAATTAAAGGAAATCGTACGATATCTAATCGAATCGGGCGACAACAGAGTTGTCGTAAGTTTCTGAATCGACCTGCTGATATGAATCGGACGTAGTACGCAAACCCTGTTAATGGGGTAGGATCCATTTGGGGAATGAAGTTTTCTTAATTGGTTATCCATTCTTTGTTCCTTAGCACCGTAGCAGTAGGTAGAAAATCGAAAGTTTTAAATATTTTTTTATAAAGAAACGTTTTTAGTGGGTCCTGAAAACTAACCAAATGTATTTAACGTCAGTTGACATTAAAACCATCGAGTAAATCTTTATAGCACAATAAAGGTGGTTTTCCATCGACGAGGCGAGACGAGGAGAGACGAGGAGAGACGAGAATTGAAATCTCGCGGGACTATGTCCACCAAAAATTGCTAATAATAGCTCGGTGAGCTCGCACTGTGATAATGGATAGTGAAGATTCTTATTACTAAATTATTATTATTAAATATGCTAACGGAAGTAGAATCGAATAAGACCATCTTTTTTTAAATCTTAAATCGTGCGTACGAGTTCGCGCAAGCTCGTGCGAGAAATCGTGTTTCCGTTGCAGAGTATAATATTCTATGTAGACAGCAACACGGTTCAATATTACATCAACACATTTCAATTCTCACCTCGTCCATCCTCGTCAACCCAGACTATTCCCACCGAAGATGGGCTAGGAGAGAATTGAAATTTTGTCATACAAATTTGAATCCGAGTCTCGCCTCGTCTCGTCTCGCCTCGCCGGTGGAAAAGCACCATTAGACTGCTACCAGATGGACTGCATCCTCGAAGTCAATATATATAACCGCGTTCAGTGGACATCACCTGCAAATAGTTATCGCCTTTCACCCAGCTCAGGAGCTCAGTGTACATATCGATTGATATGCAGCTTATCTCTGTATTCAGAATATTTGTGATTGTAAGTGCTGTCTAAATCCTCCATTTGAATTTGTCATCAAACACACCTCCGTAATCCTCGATTATACTCTGCGGTGAAATTTGCGAGCAAAAATATAAACAAAGGTGACTTTACATAAAAAAATATTTAAAAAAAATGTTAAACCATTTGTTTTACCATTCTGTTAATTCAAACATCATGTAATCGTTACCTTCAAATGCTGGTGAAATTACAGGCCCATATTTTTCAACTTACGTCTCCAAGTGACAGGCACAGTCAGATCTTTGCAATTAAAAGCTCTGAGCGGCTTTGCGATTGTTTTGGACAGACGTATCGGTTACCACCAGGCGCACGATTTGTTCGTCGTGTCACTTGGTTTCTTAAAAAGAAAAAATTTAAGTGTGTACAAGTACTGCTGTGGATTATCTATCGTAGATTGTCATACAAAGCTAGGCAGAGTCAACGTGTATAGCAAGATAGGTATGAATGCCCTTATTCATACTTATTCATGGAATGACATGACCACCTTTGCTTATAACGACAAAAAGTCTGTTTAAGGCGAAGTTTTTCAACGCAAGCCTAGATTTTCGGAAGAGAGGCGTGAAGCGGTCACCCCTCTCGATCCCCAATCCGTGTACTGTAAATTAATGTGAATAAAATACAACGTGAATTTAATAACTATAGGGCTTCAGTTACAAACCAAAACTTAGTAGGTTCACTGTAGTACTTAAACAGATTCGTTTTAGACTTTTACTTTTCTGACTTACTTTTAATACTTTTCACTATTTTATATGATGTATACACGATAGGATGTACTATACTATGTGTTGATTTACATTCTCGCCATATATACAGAGGTCATTCTATATCCGAAACTGAAAACAAAACCACTAAAAAAAAATCCGAAAAATATGTCGTAAATTCCTATTTATTTAATTAATTGCGGTAAAAAAATTTCATCCAAAGGTCATTGACTTGCACGGCATCGGCACATTTTTAACAATGATTTTCAATGCGCAGGAAGAAATGCATTTTAGATCTATTTGGTGGTGGGGGCGGGTAGCGACGGGCGGAGTGGTGTCCTATCTAGAGCGCGATTGGTAGATCAGTCGACCTTGCTTCCCGTACTGACTGCGTCTACGTCACGCTGACATCCTCCAAAGATACATTATATTCTAGTCTGCCACGAAATGCCATGTGATTCACAAATTAGAAAGATGATGTGGTTTAGTATGTAAACAGGAGTTTATAGTGCAAAAAAAAGAGTCAGTAGTACAAGTTCGTATCTATTATTATGACATGATGTGAAACGTTTAGTATACGCGGAGGATACGAGTGTCGAAGTTTCTGTTTTCAAAGTAGTGAAATCTTGTGTTTAAACGAAACTCACGTGCGAATCTCTGCATAGCTTGGCTCTAGTATGAAGCCAGCCACCAGCTGTGGAGCTAGGTACTTCTATCAATACTTTCACGTAACTTGAAGCTGCAAAATCAAATCTAAGTTACAAAAAACTTTTTTCAGTCAACAATTCTAATTAGTGTAAATAAATAGTAAATTATAACAATACTAATACATAATCATAATTAAAAAACAGGTAAATAAGCGATCGAGAAAGATTACGTATCGCTCCGTGAAGCGGATGAGATAATTTTGAAAAACTTTACTAGATACAATTAGCCAGAATTTTGAACAGAAAATATTTTATTATATTTTTAGATGATTTAGCATTATTTCTATTAATGATTTCTTAAATATGACGAGAATGTAAATCAACACACTGTATACATCCTATCGTGTAATAGGTTAGCACATTCTTTAGAAAATATCCTTAGGTATATTATACATTTTTTGTAAGACCGTTATTTAATTGTAAATACCAAAACCATTTGATCCAGCAAAACAATTTTTCCCGCTTCTCCTACAGTGACTCGCTATAAAACTGATTAGCTCCGTTCGGGTATACCTCAAAGGAAGCAAAACAAAAGCTAATTTATTGTGAATACCTTTTAAAGGCACTTGTAACCGAAGCTTAGTAAATTCGACACCGTCAGTGACCCCTACGTGACATAAATCAAAATTATTCGATCAATACACAGGGACGTATCCAGCTGAATACAAAATTTAAATAATCAATGGGAAAGAATAGCGAATGGTGATCACGAACTTGACGAATGAATCAATCAAGAACGAATTGAGCTAATGGATTTCTAACCTGATGAAAATTCTAGAATATGCCATCGATACGTTAAGAAGAAGGCAAAATTTCAATTCTCACCATGCGCATCTCCGGTAATAAAGATATGGATTGACCAGATGTGCAAGGCGATAATTGAAATGTTTGTTGGTGTAAATAGAACCGTATGGCTACCTAAATGAACTCTGCAACGGAAACTCGATCTAAGTGATACCTCATACATTGGCGACTAATATCACTCGCGAGATCGTGAGACACATGCGACCTAAGATTAAAAATAGGGCTTAAATAATCGAATTTTTGAAATTGATGAACCAATAATTTACTCTGTTTGTATCAATCAAATTTTATCCACAACCTCTGCACTAAATCACAATAGCTATTGATATTAATAGCGTGCTTGCTCTAGAGCAATTTCTGGCGGAAATAGTTTTGCGATATTTCAATTCTCGTCTTGCCTCATGTAGTCTCTCTGGTGGCTAAGCACCTTAATTCTCTCTTATATACCTGAATATTTAATGCAGTTAAAGCGTCATGTCGACCTTTGTTACGTGTCGCATTTTCTTTTATTAACTGACCATTTTCAGTGTACAAATTTCTTGCTAAATTAAAGAAGTATTTTTAGTTATTTTAGTTCGTAGAAGAAAACCTTACATAGCACGTCGTTGTAAAGGTTAATTAAGTTTGCGGTACGCTCGACTGTAACTAATTTTATTAACTTTTTCAACTGAGTTTATTTTATCAAGTCAATCATAATTATGTTTATATCGCTTGTTGTTTTTATTTAAGAGCTAGGCTCTTGTCGGTATAGCCCGCACTTTGATTTCCTGATACGACGCGACTTTTTCCCTTACTTCCTTACTCCGTTGGCTTAGCGACCTGAAGTGGATCTTGGCCTCTGATACGAGTTGGCGCCAGTGCGCCCTGTCTTGTGTAATCTCTTCCCAGTTATCTTTTTTTTCTAATATCAAGTGACGGGATTAACAAAACGTGACCCTGACGGTAAGCTACACGCCTGTCCATAACAGCTGCAGTGCACTCCGAGTTTTACATCGCAAAGATCTGAGGGGCACTGCCACTGTGCCCGACACCCTGAGACATAAGTTGACAAGTCCCATGTGTCTGTGATTTCACCAACACCCTTACCCTTCAAACCCGGAACACAGTATTGCTAACATTATTGGTTTACGGTAGAAATATGTAAGGTGACAGTATTTTAGAGTCCGAGCCAACGGAATCTTGAACTGCGAACTTGATTTCTCTGATGATATTAGGCTCAGACACGATGTCATCCAGCTCCTGGTTTTTCCGGGCTCCTCCAGTCACTTTTTCCCTTAACTGTTCTTCGATCTACCATTTTATCATACTTTTAAGAAAACTGTGACGTATTTGATGTCCAAAGATCTTTTACCTTCAGTTCTCTGTTATCTTTAATAAACCTTCTTTTCCTGCGTTATTAAATACCTTCTCGTTGGTTTTCTTTCTGTCCAACTGATTCTTTCCATTCTTCTCCAGCACCACGTCTCTAATGCTTCCAATCGTTCACTGTTTCTCGGTGTTATTGTCAATGTCTCTGTCCCATACAATGCAATACTGCAAATGTGCACCTTTATCAGTTGTTTCGTTGCCCTTTTTGAAGTTTTTGATTTCAGTAAATGTTATATTTTTATTTTTGAAAGCGATTAAGTAAATACCATTCTTGAAAATTATTCACAAGCAATACAAAAAAACGAGTAATGTATGTCATATTCTGCAATGGTTAGTTTAGATGAGAAAAAAAAACGCAGTATAAAAGACACAATCAAACTGAAGCGTGCATCGGGCTTTTGCTTGTCAAATAGCAATTGCGAACTCTAAACAAAAAATCTAAACGTCGACACGTAACAAAAAGTCATCATGACAAAAAAAAACAAATCTAAAATCCTGTCTGCGTCATGTATAAAGATTCCTATTGAAAGGCAATCTCGAATTGAGGCCGCGAATCAGCGACTGATTGCCGATTGTAACGAAAAGGGCGTCAAAAGATTTCTATGAAAAGAAAAATTGACAGAGTATTTCAACCTTTTTTATATTGCATGTAAATTGTAATTGAGCGAAGTAGCATTGGAGAGATAAGGAAGGAGGCGAGGTAAATAT
>NW_020653774.1:1520069-1545858 GCF_003589595.1 Hyposmocoma kahamanoa
AGAACCTATTGCAATAAAACGGCAATTTCATACTTTAACCCCTAATAATATGATAAAATCTATTTATTTATTTACACGTACGGACCGCGGCGTGTGACGCAACGATATCCTATCTATAATAAAGTACTTTAGAACCTGTTTAATAAAATTTTAAACACGTAATAACCTGAATAAGTCTTCTAAATACGTAGAAAAAACTAAAACTGAATAGAATCACAAATATAATACTTCCCAAAAGAGACGGTGGTGTTTTCATAAATTATGCAGATGCAAATGGGTTCATTTAGTTCCAAGAATAACGGGAGCCAGTCTATGTAATAAAATGCTTTGATTTGCAAATAACGACGTATAATTGGTTTCGCTGTAGACTTGATTACAATCTACAGGTATTTTATAACAATATTAGTACTTTTTTTGAAATAGGCCTTTTATAACTTAGTTATACGAAGAAACGGCATTTGATGTGAAAAAATAAGTAAATTTACCATTGGTTATATGATAGACCTTCTCATAATTTAAGAGTATTGTTGTCGATGTGGTGATGTCGTCCATCTTTTCCGGATTCTTGAGAACTAAAAAAACAAACATTAAATAACACTAGACTTTTTAGTTTGAAGACTAAATATTCAGTACTTACCTAAGAACGCTTTACTTTTGAATACCATTAATATAATCTTTTGATTGTTACAGGTAGACCTTAAAATGAGCCATTGACCATCAAAATGGAGTCTACAGAAGAGGAATTCTACAACATATGCCTCAACCTGACCACCGAAGATTTCTATCTACAATGCAACTATTCGGACTACGACAGTTCAGAACTGCTGGAAAAAGTTGTGTCAAAAGTTGTACCAATCTTCTTCGGATTTATCGGAATAGTCGGTCTAGTTGGAAATGCTTTGGTAGTCCTAGTTGTTGCTGCTAACCCTGGCATGAGATCAACGACGAACCTTCTGATAATCAATTTAGCCGTAGCTGATTTACTTTTCGTTATATTCTGCGTGCCCTTCACAGCAACGGACTATGTCATGCCAAGATGGCCCTTTGGCGATTGGTGGTGCAAGGTCGTCCAATACTTTATCGTTGTTACAGCACATGCTTCCGTCTATACACTAGTCCTGATGTCCTTGGATAGATTCATGGCTGTGGTACATCCTATAGCTTCCATGTCAATAAGGACAGAAAAGAATGCTCTACTAGCAATAGCCTGTATATGGGTCGTTATATTGACGACGGCAATTCCAGTTGGAATCTGTCACGGAGAAAGAGAATACTCATACTTCCATAGAAACCATTCTTCGTGTGTTTTTTTGGAGGAACAGGGATATAGCAAGTTAGGGTTCCAGATGTCGTTCTTCCTGTCGTCTTATGTGATTCCATTGGCGTTGATAAGTGTTTTGTACATGTGTATGCTCACTAGATTGTGGAGAAGTGCTCCCGGAGGGAGGGTGTCTGCGGAGAGCCGGAGGGGAAGGAAGAAGGTGACCAGAATGGTCGTGGTGGTCGTCGTCGTGTTTGCTGTATGCTGGTGTCCCATTCAGGTGAGATTCTTTAAATCATTATTGTAATACGGTAGTTGCCTGGCACGATACCTGAGGCGACTAGCTAGTCTTTGTCCCGTAGCCAGACCCAGACAAGAACTCAGTGTATTAGGTGACACAAACGAGCTTTATGGAAGCTCAATAGATTTTAGGGCTTTCGTGGTTTTTACACTAAATAATTATCACTAATTCCAGGTTTCTTATTTTCTTATCACGGTATGAGTTCTGATTATTTTCCCGATATTTTGGAGCGGTTTCACGCTCCGTGTTCATGTATTGGCCAGCGGCAGATGACACTCATTGTATCCACACGCGAAACTGAAGTCGAAGAATTTTTAGTTTTTATTATTATTATTGTAAGTCCTAAGCACCAGATTCCACGCACTGGATAGTTTAAATCCATCTTCACGGTTACGGCTTAGAGCGTCCAGTTCATCTCTTTGCTGTCTCCGATGAGAAGGCTGACGGCTGCTTCCAACAAAGAATAAGTATATATTATATCCAAAGGGAGAGTGTTGCAGTCTTCCTGTACATATGACCACATAGCGCGGCTTTCTTTTAAATGTTTTACGTTTAAAAGGAATACCATGTGTAATAATTCATACATACATATACATACAAAACGCCGTGGTACCGTAATCGTTTGACAACTGCTTCTTTAGCAGAGACCGCGGGTTCGCATTCGGGCTCGCACCCAGTTTCTGGGAATATATGTACAGAATTTAATTTGAAATTTACCAAGTGCTCTGCCCATTACCAGTTAGCTGCCTTGGACTCGGTGGAACGAAAAGCAAAGAGACCATCGCGGAAAAGTAGCCTACCGGTTTTCTATCGGATACATTTCGGGGAGTGTGCGTAGGAACTTTTCAATTTAGTTCCACCCTCACCGTTCTTCAATCGGTTGACTAGAAGGTCCGGAGCACTCCATCTTATGTCGTTGATATTCCACACATTCGCACTAAGCGCTTTGTTTCCTCCTTTCTGATGCATACGGCAAAGAAATGGAATACTCTATATCTGTGTTTCCCGAAAAGTAAAATTTTGGGACTACCCAAGGCTAGAGTGAATAGGCATTTATTAGGCGAACGCGTTCCGACGTCGGTCACATCGTCGCTTAACATCAAGTGAGATTGTGGCCAAGAATGTGTCTATTATTTATTTAAAAAAATAGGCAGAAACCAGAGCCTTCCACTTGCTACGTCTTCAATGCTTTCGTACACTCTCACATATCGGATAAGGTTACAATTTACCTGGCTTTTCTTTATTAGGACGTTCTTTATAACGACGTCTTCAATTTGGTCATAGTAAAATTGCCTAGGTCGAAAAGTGCTCAGAGTTGGATCTAAATCAGATTTGGTACACGGTGAAGAATTAATTAGTAGAATGTTCGGTTGTACGCCGTTAATGCCGAAACGGACCCGCAAGTAATTTATTGCCTCTGATAATTGCGCCGGCGCGCTTCGCTATATATATTTGTAACTAAGCGGGGTTACTTTTAATTAAAAAAATAAAAAATATTCTTGTTATTAAAAAAAATTGTGGCCGCTAGATTAAAAGGTTCCGTGTAAGATTTCCCCGGTGTAGAATTTAGGAAATGAAGACAAATCAACATTTTGTTTTTAAACGTAAACAAATGAAAACAGTATTTCATATTCCTCGTTAGCAGGAATTACAATAATATTTATTTTTCACTCACAAACCATCTTCATTGCTAATTAATTTTATGGGACATATTACGAATTTACAAATGGATGTAAAGTTCGATTTTTGCGGTATACTGTACAGTCGATGCTCTATACATGCTATGCTCTGCACAGCGCGAGCCGCGGCACTAATCTCTAATAATTTTCTTCATCAAGTCATAAATTTAAATTATAAAATTAAATAAGACTCAAAAATGAAGAATGTTATAGTTTATTCATATTACATTTACAAACTATAAAGTAAACAAAAATTTAAGTAAATGGAACAAATTGAATGCAAATAATTTTTTCAAGCGTCAGCTTTTTATTTGACCACGTATGAACGACAAAACAAATTATTTTAAATTTATGTATGCCAGATATCTTATAAAAATGACAAATAAATAAAGACGACTTTTGAATTAATTTAGATCCCTTCCAAGCCTGAAAATACATTTAAAGAGGAATATGCTGGTAGATCAAAAAGTGAGTACATGAAAAGCAATATAAAAGTAAAAACCTACGGTCATTGCGATGTCTATATGTAGAATATATTATGTAGAATAATTGTATAGAATAAAATTATTTTTTGTTATAATTATTATTTACAAATATTCGTTATTAATATTATTTTCATTTAATTCATGTCATTATTATTAATATTAATTTTTTCATCAATCATTTTGTCTTCAATTGATGTTTGTTTGTGATTTGTGTGTAGGGCTGCCATGACCGGGTCGGGCTGAAAATCAGGGTTGAAATCATTACAAACTGATTTCAACATTTTCCTGAGCTGGTATCCGTCATTTACTTACTTATTCTTATACATATAATTATGATTTAATTCTTTTTATTTTGATTTATTTTTTAAATATAATTATAATTATTACTATTATTACGTTAAATAATATTGTAAATTGTGTAAAAAAACTTTTTCTTTTTTATTTCTGGAATTTTTTTTTCTTATATGTTTGGAAATAAATGGTTTAAATTATATTAATTGTTTATAATAAAATTGTATCTTTTCATAGAAAAAAACCGACCTTAAAACTTTGCATTTCGGCTTTTTTCGATTTCCATGGGATTCTATCCTCTTATCAGATACTGACTTCTTGGTGACAATGAGACTGTTACAGACCCCTTTGTACATTTTGTGTTTTCTTTTCTGGTTGTCATGACGACGGTGATTTGTAGATTACATGTATTGTGTCAAGTGAAAAATCGATTTTTATTTGCGGAAAATAATTAGTAAATTGTGATAGCAGAAACGAACCCGCAACAACATCATGGACCACCTCAAGAATACTTTTTGAAATACGATGCGATACGATAAAAAAAGGATGTACACCCTTTGAAACAAAAGAAGAATGTTTCAAAATCGATTGAGCTCTACACCGTCATTTAGTTGTATTGCCCTTTTAAATTACATAAAATTAATTAATACTAACACTAGATCTTAAGTTGTTTTGTTTATAACTTTTCAGATTTTTTTTGTTCAGATTTTTGTCAGAAATAAATATATTTGAAATTGAATTTGAATTGACGGAGAAATTGGTGAGTACACGGACACGCCTATAAAACTTGAGAATTTCGTTCGATTTTCATAGAGATCCCCTCATCATATTCTAACTTGGTGACAATGGGACCTCCACAAGAGTGCACCTATTCAAACAAAAAAGAATATTCAAAATCGGTCCTTTTTTAGTCGGTTATAAAAAAAAATTAACTGCTTCAGGCGCTACAAATGACCGAGCCAGCTGTTTTGGAGCGTAGCAATTAAAAAAAATCATTACCGTCCCTGCCGGGACTATTATACTATAACTTACGAACAAGCACGATGAAAAAGTTATTTACAGGCCGCGCCGGGCCGAAAGCTTTAAGAAGTGTTCACATTACACCGTGCCGGGCGTGAGCCGAGTGACGTACGAGGCTCGGGTTGGAAATGCTGCGTACATGTTATATAAAGTGATTCACATTACAAACTGCCGCGTCCGTGACACGGCCGAGTGACGCCCGAGCTGCTTCCGAGCACGTCCGAGGCTCGACTCGTTGTAATGTGAACACTCTCTGACTCTAATCTAATTTAAGAACGCGCGGCACGTAGGAGGCTCGGATGACTTGGACACGACCCGCGCGCGGCCCGGTCTAATGCGAATCATCTTTTAGGTAAAAATCTCTGTCATACCTGAGTAACATTTTGTCCAGTTGTCGATCGTGTGACGGAAACGGCGCTTTAGAAATCCGAAGATGGCCGATTATGCCGATAGGCCTTATAGTGCGATACGTTATTTCACGTTGCAAGGCGCGAGGAATTCGTTTATCGTCAAAATTATCGCCCTTTTACACTAATGGATGTAACTGTCTAGACAATAACTTAAGACAGATTTCTTTGAAAGCTTCCGTGTAATACGGACACTGAAACTGAAAACATTGTATAACAATGTTTGATCGTCTCCGAAAAAAAAGAGGGTTTATGCCAGAGATTCCTGAACTTTTAGTAGCAGTAGAGAACCTTACCTAAGCAGTGACGCAAGCATTACTGCGTTCCGGTTTGGAAAGGTAAGGGTGCCGGTGGAATTACAGGCACGTGAAACTTGTCAACTTATTGTCTTAAGTTGACGGGCACAGTGGCAGTGTCAAAGGTCTGAGTGGCACTGCCAATGTCATTGATGTGATAGATATGTAGCTTAGCCACGTTGAGGCAACAAGCAGTAGTTTATGTTTAGTCAGGTCGAAGTAATATACCTTTGTTTTTATTCGATCTTTGTATTCATAATAATAAAAAATAGATAAACTTTTTTTAGATTTTTTTTAGACGTTTATTTCAGGCCACATGACCCAAATAATATATACCTTAAGGACTAACATAAATACAATATAATATGACAATAAAATAAACTATCAACTAATGTACACGTATTGCACAATCTGGCGCAATCTGGTGTCAGGTATTCGGCCGCGGAATCGCCGATATACGACACCCTTCGGCCAACTCTTCCTTCATGAAGGCCCACAGATGTTCGCGGGAGCCCAACAGCTCGACCCTCAGGGTGTATTTGACTTTCAGGCTGATGTACTCCACTACCTCCTCAGACTTCGTGGAGTAATGTAGTCGCGACAGGTACAGCAGCGTCGTCGGTGTTGCTGAACGGAGCAAGAAGTTCGAACCTGTCGGTGCTGTGCCACACAGGTTACGCCTGGTGGGCTTCCTCTTCCTCTTCACCACCTTTGTGAAGCCGTCCTCGTCGCATTGATTACGCGCAGCGGCCTACACTCGCGCGAAACTAGAATTATAATTCTCACTGCGCATTGGATGCGTCCGTTTCCGAACGCGCACCGAATTGCAATTAGTAATGTAATGCAACAGACCTCTGCTTCTGCTTCCGCAACTGCGGAAGTTCCGTTCGCTTTTTCGCGTCTGTTTCTGTTTCTGCTTCCGCAACGTTTATAACGTAACTTTCATTGGAAGTTTACAACGCGTTTTTTACAGTTTTATGTTATGTTAAGCATATTATTTATGAAACCAGAAACAAACCCTATTTGGAACAATTTCGTAGAGATTTTATAGTGTTTACGCTTCCGCTTCCTCATCCGCTTCCGTTTTCGCTAAGAGTTACTTTTAACATCTGTTTCCATTTCTGTTTCCTTTACGACACTTTCGTTGCATCACTAATAAACATCACGGTAGGAAAAAATAAAAATAAAATTTTACAAGACATGATATTGTAATAGAACGCAATCTACAAAAATTCTATTAAAAATTGTACACACTATCATACATTCCGCCTTAGGAAATCGAACCATGGACGTCTAATTATAAAGCAACCACTCTCCCACTGGATCACACAACATTATAACAATGACAACATGTTGGTAATATGACAATAAAGCTTGGGCTCTGAGCCAGTTTGTACGAGATAAAATAAGACACAACGAGGTTACCGTCTTAATTACTAACTATATCACGTTAATAATAAACTTGACAGGGTTGATGCTCTGCTACTTCGATATTATTAAGGTCATTTGAATGTAAATTGTACACGTTTTTTTTATTATAACGTTCAAAATTAAATTCAAATAATTTTTACTTCATAGGTAAGTAAATTACACTCGAAATTGTCATGTTGAAACTCCACTGCTCATTCGTAAGGTAGATTCCCCTGAGAACAATGAGCAAGAAATCCCAAGGAGTTGCTCTCTGTAAATAGATATATTCATGTTTATCATTTGCAATAATTGTTCCAAATATCTTAGATAGAAACAGTCTGTAAGAGTTAAACGTTATATGTCATCGAGTATATAACCAGAAATAGAAACGAAATAAGGGCCATATATTCCTGGTAACACATTAGCGATACAGCTCTTATAAATATCAACTCTCGTTTGCAATGAAATATAGACATGCCAACTACTGACCTGTGTGTACGTCTCCGTATATTCCCAAAATTATTCTGTATTTATTGTAATAAAGATAATATCTCTAACAATGCCGTGCTGTTCTATTCGGTGGTGTGGGAAAAACAGCAAAAGATCTAATTACAAAACAAACGGAATCACATTTCATCGGTAATTAAATTTTAAATATGTAATTTTGCCATTTTCGTCCATTATAGCATAGCTCAAGTTAACTGGTCGATTTGAAGTGAAACAGTTGACGACACCCATTGACGACACCCGTCAATTGTTTCAGTAATGATATGGCAGAATAGTTTTCAAACAAATTAAATGACATTTCGTCTCTATTTCTGGTTAAATACTCGATGTTATATGTCAATGTCTGAAAACTGAAAAAAAATGTTTCGGAAATTATGTGGAATTAGAATTTATTTTTATTCATGGTATTAGTCTTTATTTGTAGCTAGGTTTTAAACCAAGTTGCAGTTTCTAATAATATTTTAAAAAGCCAGAAAAAGGGCCTTTAAAACACAACCTAACAAATTACTTGGCTGCAACGGTTTGGTCAATAGAAACAATTTTCAAAAATTACCAGATTCGGGATAAACTTTAGTCGAGGTTTACTCCAAAGCAAATGTATTGGTATTCGTGGGAGGACATGTCCGTTTAAAGGGGTAAAAAAAGACTAGGATTTGTAGAGAGGCTTTATTTCACCTTCTTTATGAATACACTTAACGATTACACCCTATATTAGGTAAATATAGTTATTTCTTTACTTCATATTAGGTCCTTACATATGAAATTGGCGTTTTGACGTACTGGCCACTTTGATCTAAAATATCTCCTCTTTGATTAAGAATGCCAAATTAAAATTTATAAATCCATTTAGCTGGTACATTTGAGTTTCGAAAACAGTCGTTCATTTGTTTTTTCCTGATTGATTTTTTCTTTGGCGTCTCTCATATCGCACAATGGCAAACATGAGATATCGCTATATTTACGAGTACGAGTTCTACCGTGGCACCTGTGCTGCAGAAACAGCGCGAAGGATTAACGAGGTGTATGGCACTAGTGTCGCAAAAGAACACGGTACGCTTTTGGTTCCAACGTTTTCGTTCTGGAAATTTCGATCTTTAGAACAAGACCAAAGTAGATAATGAAGAATTAAAAGCTGTTGTGGAAGCGGAACCATCACAAACCACTTCAGAGTTAGCTGCATGCTTCGATGTGATGATAAAACTGTTTTAATCCACTTGAAGCAAATCGGGAAATTAAAAAGCTTGAAAGGTAGGTACCTCATGAATTTAACAAATCAAACTCGACTGCTGCGTTACATTGCTTAACCGACACAATAATGAAGGGATTTTAAATCGGATCATTACCTGTGATGTAAAGTGGATCCTGTACGATAATCGGAAGTGCTCGTCGCAATAGCGTAACCCTGGAGAACCAGCAAAATCCTGCCCCAAGCGAAAATTTACTCAGAAAAGGTTACTTGTGAGTGTTTGGAGGATTAGAGCCGGTGTCATTCACTACAGCTTTCTAAAATCTGGCCAAACGATTACGGCAGATATCTATTGTCAGCAACCGCAAACCATGATGGAAGAACTAGCTGCTAAACAACCGAGTCTGGTCAATCGCTCTAGGCCACTGCTGCTTCAGCACAATGCTAGACCACACACTGCACAACAGACGGCCGCTAAACTAGAGGAGCTGCAACTGGAATGTCTGCGACATCCACCGGACTCCCCGGACCTTGCTCCAACAGATTACCATTTTTTCCGAAATTTGGATAACTTCTTACACGGAAAAAAATTCAACTCCGATGTGGCAGTCCAAACCGCCTTCAGAAAGTTTATTGATTCTCGCGCCCATTGTTTTGACGGCTCGCATCATCACTTCTCGGGTTAAATGATGTCGTCTCTCCATAATACCTAATGTAAATTGTTTCGGTTCCGATGCAGATATTGTAATGATTTTGTCAAAACGCTATAACTCATTTTTATAGAAAACCACATTGACAATCGATTCTTCTTATTATCGAATTTTAAACGATATTCCTTATTTAAATGTTAAAACTCACTGAAAAGTATCAATAGCGATACAAAAAAGTTAATATAATTAACCCTATTTGCAGCAATACTCTTAAACGTACTTGATCCCTAGACACTTTTGATGCGTGTATTTTACAAAAAAAATCGACTTTATATTCCTTCTATATAAAACGCCAATTACATATGTAAGGACGTAATATAACAATAAATAAAATACGTTAAATACATCTCCATCCCATCTCCAGCACACCAGCAAGCCGCTTGCTTGCTAGGAGCAGGATAATAATGTCTGGGAAATCCAAGGGTCGACAGCTACCTTGCCCAATGCATTAGCATAGCCATGCAAAGGGAGAACGCTGCCAGCATCTTGGGCACCTTGCTGCGGAGACTCAATTTTATTCATATCCGCTCACGTGATACATGCAGCCGTAGACGCATACCACGCCTAGAGGTGCCGGTGATGATTTTATATCGATTTATCGGATATCGAAGTTAAAATAGGTAAAAGAACTAATATTAATTGCTATTTCGGTAGCTACTCTAGCAAACCATAAAGTTTTTAAAGCCTGGGTCTGTCATTTAAAAAAATAAACAACTTCAAAAATACGTCACGACAATCGTGTGTGTTATTGTTTGGGCTGGTGATTTCGGTGTTTATTTATTGAAAACATACAGTAAGTAGCGTTTTTTAAGTTTACCCTGAATATAAATGTTTATAAACTATACGTTAAGGAGTAATTTCATGGTAAACGTTAGAACCACTCAAACGGAATATTATCATATTTATCCAAGTACACCAAAAATTTCATTAGTGCTTTTTAAGTGCAGGATTTGCGGTGTATTACTGCATTTTATTTGAAATGTTTTTGTTGGTAGTACGGAGGGTATTTATTTAGCAATGCAGAATAATATTTTTTATTTATAAGAACTTGTATTTAAACTGACTGCTTTTTTAATTTGCGAAACCAAATAGCCGCCACTTTGCGGTAGGAGGAGCGCATCGCGTGAGCGGATAAAATTAAATCCTAGTTTCAGTTTCTAGTAAAATAGCTTTTATTGTATCTTACCGGAATATTTTAACTTATTTTTTAATAAATAAATGGTGTGCAAATATATTTTCATATAATGTTATCCGTATCAGAATCTCATCAACGGTAAACAAGCCAGAACTAGATTAATGACATGTCTCGGTCGTCTCTGAAAGACACGTAACAAAAACTTGTTTTCCCTTGTCTTATCTCGTCTCTGGAGTACGTAATTAATATGCCAGCGTTACATTCTCGCATTTCAGCCTTTTGCCAAATAGTTTATCATCTTGAATACAATTCTGTATTTTAAAGATACAAATTGTATTTTAATATACCTAATTAAATTCTATTTTTAAAGATACTATCTAGTAGCAGCAGAGCTGCTATAATGAACAGGCGTGACGCTTACCGACAGACGCACGACTTGTTGATCCTGTTATTTAGTACCATAAAAAAACGTATCTCCTGTTGGGTGTTCCGTGGCGATGGGACGAGTTACATTGTTTCAACTCGAGTTACTCGATTTCTGACTCGAGTTGACTCAAACTAGAGAATTCCCTGTACTATGAAAAGCCGAGCGCCGGTAGTTAATCTGGGGCACTACCCGGAACACTATGGGCGAGTCTGGTTATTTAACTCGATGGCGTGAGTAAAGTTTTACGAAAGATTGTAGAGGTGTAGAGCGGTAAGAGGGGAATGTTCAAGGTAATTTGCTCGGGGAAACGCCTTAACTCGAGTTGTCCCACAACGAGTAAAATCGCGCTACTTTTTTATGAACTCGTGCTAACTTGGTTCGGTGCCCATCGAGCCGAATTCTTCATTCAAACAGCGCATCGGCTACTCGTTCTCACTTGGACGATTGTCGTTCTAGCTCTTCCCATTATCGCGACCGTCTGTCGTCGTAACGTTAAAAAAATTATGAACGACAGTTAATCGTGTTGTACTACGTGTGAACAACTTCATTTAAATATACAAGGCACAACACTTTAAACTGCACGACATAACGGGAACGCGCCCTAAGGTACGTCCACAGAGATTCAAAATAATAATGAAAATCTTTATTTACCAAAAGTAGGATTACATTATATTTCCATTATAGTACTAAATTTCGGAATATTGTTTTGCCTGTGATTTCTCGCGGTCCTGTGTTAACGCGCACACGGTGATGACATCTACCGGAAAGTATGCACAACATCGATGAACGAGCGACGCAGTCGTTTCACGTTTTTTGTGGTGACAATTTTTTAATTTTGAATTCTATCGAGTCTCTCACACGGCAGACTCCCTACTATAACAGACGTTCCTTTACAATATACGAATATTTTTACCAAATATAATAAAGCCAATAATTTCGCTCCGTGTTGCATAGAAGCTCACTATAGGTAGAAAACGAGTAGAGAAAGGAGAAGATAAGAGGCTGGCCAAAGCGACACATTGTTGTTAGTGTGTGTACTAACAACCTGTACTAAGTAAATACTTGTATTGCAGAGACCTAGCATAATATCGAGTAATATAGTAAAAATGCAGTTTCAATTTGAAAAGTTTATTGGAAAAACAAAACTGAAATTTCTAAATTCCTGTCAAGTCATGATAGGTAGACTATCATGACTTGACAGGAATTTAGAAATTTCACAAGGAGCTCTATTGCTACTAAAAGGGGTCAAGCGCTGACAAGTATCCAAAAAATTTCAACCAAAAAGACGGTATCAAGTTATCTGCAGCAATAACACAGACGAAAAAACATGTTGTCTTTTATTTCTAATCATTGTGGGATATCAGAATGACGTATTGTCCACTCTCTATATATTCGTGTGTTAATGACAGTTGATATGTTTGAACTTTGCCAATTGACATCAATTAGGTTAAATGGCTTCCAGTAAACAACTTCTATATTACATAATTAATGCATAGAAATAAACGGAGAAAAGTTAGACCTTGTTAATAAAGCAGTCTTCTTGGGAGTGACCTTAGATAGTAAACTTCAATGGTTTCCACATATATCTTCCCTGGCCAGCACATTAGATCCGCTGCATACGCAGTCCGCAGAATACGTGAGCTTACCGATGTTAGTACTGCTAGACTAGTTTACTTTAGTTACTTCCATAGTATAATGTCCTATGTACGGGATTCTCATGTGGGGTAAAGCGGCAGATATTCAAACCATATTCGTATTGCAAAAACGAGCTATTCTGTGTACCGTCTAGGCTCTACGGTTTCTCTCAGAGAAAAATTTAAGGAGACTGGTATCATATACGTTTTTACAATATGATTCCGGAGCATATATTAAGTTTATCATTTCCTAAGTTTAAAAACTACATTAAAAATATTTTGATCGAAAAATCATATTACAAAATTGAAGACTACGTGTTAGATAAAGTTGTATGGAAAGACGACATGGCTCCAGAATCCACACAAATTTGATTCAAAGTGTATTCCATAGCATTTAAGTTTATTTGAAAAGAGCAATCCCTAGAGTTTCTTGCTCGTTCTTCTCAGGGAGGTCAGCGTAGTGAACGAGCGGTAGCTTAAATGTGACGTTTTCAAGTGTAAATTTATTTTACCTATGGAATAAATAATCTTTGACTTTGACTTTGAAATGTTTAGTGGCAATGCAGCTCGTTAACGGTGACAGAAAATACTGTATAGACAATTGCACGTCAAAAAAGGTTCAGGACCCCTTTTTTTTTTTTGACGGGGGGGAAATCTTTATGGATACCCCTGAGCCCAGGGAGACTCAGGGGTTATGTGGGGACTCTCCCTCCAGACTGGAGGGCCTACCCCACTAAAACCCCCCCGGGTTTCCCTCTCGCCGGTTGCGTCGGCGCCGTGGGATCAGTGAACATTCACCACGACAGGTTCAGGACCCCTGGAAAACGCGTGAAGTCGACGTACCTTCGAATGCTGAAACAGATCTGTACCCATCAGTGAGACGTAAAATAAGTTGAGATAATGATGTTATATTAATAAAAATGAAACATGAAAATATGAAATATCAAATATTCCTGACATTTAATTTCGAAACAAAAACCAAGCGGTATGATTTATGATAGGTAGCACTAAAAAAACGAATATCTAAACGAAGTATTTTATAAAGATATGAATGAAGCATTAATGCTTTTAACTATCAATCATGTTTGTAAAGTTGTAACGTAATAGTTAAATGCGTTCTCAGACGTGCTACGAGGCGTATGAAAACCATTTTGTATTAAAATTTGTCAGTTGCTTAATCGATACAATCTGAAATGGCTTTGGTTATTTCCGCATTTTTTTTTATACATGACAGGCAAATGACTCCACTCCACCTGATGTTAAGTGGAAAGTGGTATACAAACGCGAAGGAACCTAGTGCAGCGATGGAACCCTCACTGCACTAGCCACCTCCACCCTGCCTGCCTACAATATGCCTCTTCACGCCTCGTTTGAAGGACCCCATATCATAAGAGGGAGGGAAGACATGTGCCAGAAGGGAGTTCCATTTGTCAACCGTGCGGCAGAGAAAGGAGCCACCGAACCTTTTAGTACGCGATGGAATGCGGCAGGTAGTGAAACGGTGACTACGAAGGCCAGCACGCGTGCTTCTGAGCAGGAACGGGGAAGGGGGGATGAGGTTGAACAGCTCTTCAGAGCACTCACCATGGTACATGCGGTAAAAGGCGCTAAGCGATGCAACATCTCTACGCAGTTGCAGAGGTTCAAGGCGTGATGAGACTTCTTCGTTCTTCCGCATAACAGTGAAGATGTGGAATTAATGACTTTGGAAAAAATATATACTAAAATTGAGGTATAAACTAATTAGTATATGATGTGAAAACACGAAAATTTTCATGCTAGAAAAAAACACAAACCTACCTCGAAATTTTACAAGAAAACCGCTGTATTCGGTAGGTACTCTACATATGCCAATGATTTTTTTTTATATCAACTAAACTGAATAGAGCACGTATAGTATACGATATACATTTTTCAAATGGTTTTAGTGTCGTTTGTGAAAAAATAAATTCCCTTTTAAATTAAAAAAATAAGTCCCTGCCGCTTGACCTTCGCAAAATGCACCGTATTAGTACGGGAAAAATTTTAATTCGTGCTCAGGTGGTATAGACTCTTAACTGCATTCGAAACTCAACTGCATGCGGTTGAGACTTCAACTTCAAGCGTCGATGTGAACAATAAGTCCGAGAATCAAAAGTAGTAATTGTCAATTAATTCAATTGGGAAGCACAATTTTTTAGTAAATGCAAAGGTAATTTTTGAAGTTTAAGCAACATTTTCATCTTGTTTTAATTTCGGGTACAGTCACCTTCTCTATAGCAAAGTAACAATCTATCTACACTGCGTTTTCGTTCTATCCATTCATCATTCCATCTCGACGTTAACTTTTGCACTGAACTCCTGGGCCAGGCCCTCGGCAATAACTGCCTGCAGTTAATGTCGACTACATGCAATCCATTTTGTCTGCATGGAGTTGTATTATATGGACTTCGCGCTTGCAGTTCGTTTAGTAGCAATCTTATTCCGCCATACGTTTTCTTCTACTTCATACGGTTTCCAAAAGTACAACCAGGACCAGAATCATCAACAAAAATTATAGCAGTAGAGCTTTTTGTGAAAGAGTTCGTCCGCGAATGTACTTCCTTACTGTACTGCTCAATCTTACCTATATTAGGGTGCTCGTGAAATTACCGACACCTGGGACTTGTCAACTCATGTCTCTGGGTGACGTGCGCATTAGTAGTCTTCTTCAGATCTTTGCGATTTAAATCTCTACTTTTAGTTACTTGGTATCATATAAGAAACCTGCCTTTCGTGGTAGCTTCCGTTTTGCTGCCATGTAATGTTGGAACGACATTCCACCCCCAATGAGAAATTGCAAATATGTTGCCTCCTTCAAAAGCATCTTTTAAGAAATTTTTATTATTTTCTCAGGTGACTAACAACACTGGGAGTCGTACTGCGCCTTCTACATTTTACTGCTAGCTTTAATATATCAACCACAAACACATGAGAACACAATACATGCACAATCAGTTTTGGTTTTATCACATCCCACTTACTCTAGACGTACACTCATTTTTATAGTATTATTTTTTACTTTTTGATTTGCATTTAAGTCTTGATTTACGCCTGGTTAAGTCTATTGTATTTTTTTTAAATTATTTCATCTGCTTGGACGAAGGGACGTCATCATCCTTGTTATGTATTCGGCTTCACTGAAAACCAGAGTAACAAGGTGTTTTCACACGTCTTGTTACAAAAAGCTGAGTGGAGACAATTTTGGTAACTTTTAAATGTAATTCTTTTATTTTGTATTTATCATAACCGCTCACGCGATACATGCAGCCGTAGACGCATACCACACCTAGAGGTGCCGGTGATGATTTTATACCGATTTATCGGATATCGAAGTTATAACAGGTAAAAGAACTAATATTAATTGCTATTTCGGTAACTACTCTAGCAAACCATAAAGTTTTTAATGCCTGGGTCTGTCATTTAAAAAAATAAACAACTTCAAAAATACGTCACGAACATCGTGTGTGTTATTGTTTCGGTGTTTATTTATTGAAAACATGCCGTAAGTAGCGTTTTTTAAGTTTACCCTGAATAAAATGTTTATAAACTATACTGTTAGGAGTAATTTCAAGGTAAACGTTAGAACCACGCAAACGGAATATTATCATATTTACCCAAGTACACCAAAAATTATTTGTGCTTTTTAAGTGCAGAATTTGCGGTGTATTACTGCATTTTATTTGAGATGTTTTTGTTGGTAATACGGAGGGTATTTATTTAGCAATGCAGAATAATAATTTTTATTTATAAAAACTTATATTTAAACTGAATGCTTTTCTAATTTGTGAAACCAAGTATCCGCCATTTTGCGGTAGAAGGAGCGCATCGCGTGAGCGGTTATGATCATTTCATTTTCGTTATCATTCTGTTATATATATTTTTTCGTTAGCTTGCCAAATACACTACTTTTCTTTCTTTCTTTCTATACCTATTAAAGTTTTCTCACTAAGCTACGACCGTTCTACGGTATCCCTTGTCGTTAACAAAGCTACATTGGAGCCTTAAAGTTTATTGTTACGAAACAAATTTGCATAAAGCATAAAAAAGCTATAACCTAAGTATTTTTAGCGAAGAGTCACGTGGCGAGACGTACATTGAATAGCCTTGATAGCGTGGATGAAGTACTAGAACCTTATTTGAATATGAGGTGGGGAAAAGAGGAATTATATACGAACAAAATTTACATTGTGTTTCAAACTGCCAAACTGGGACACGGTATACGTAATGTAAATAGTAGAATGCGTATTTCTAACAATAGAATTGCAGTCCAGGGAAGTGCTGCCACCTTACCTATTTCTGCAGCAATTTCAAGATGTAATTTATTTATTTATTGAAAACATTTACAGTATTTACACTACTAAAGCGCTTACATGTCCAGCTGATTAAATTAAAAAAAATAAAATGAAAAGAAAAAATAATGAGATTACATAATTAAATTGAAAAACACTGCGTACCGTGTGTTAGTGACTTTACAGGAAACCAGTGCCCGAAAGGTAGTTCACGAACAGAAGTATCCCGCGACGGATAACATACTGTTTGTCAAAGAATATGTCTAAATTCTGATACTGGGTGAACAAGGAGTTGACGAGAATGATCGCAATGTGAGCGTCACTGCGTTCCGGTTTATCATTTGTCAGCCTTTTTTTTCGATTTAAGCCTCTAAGAGCCACATTGAACAGAACATTGGTACCACACCCAACGAGAGTAAGTCTGAAGCGGATGAGCCGGATATACCAAGGGGCGCAATTTAAGGGTGTGACACGCCCGAGATTGTGTAGGAGAAGATCAGCCAGCCGCAGCCGGTGGCCAGATTCCTGCATAGTAACGGGTAACAGAAAATAGTTAGTAGGTAAGATAGCTATTTATCGTGACGTCTTCGTGATGTTCGTTTAGGGTAATATGGCGTCCACATCAATTAAAGACGAGTAGGGTACGTCAATTTACCATAAAAAAAGTCCTAACGGAAGCACCATCTCGCAGCGCAGCAATTAAGCAGTATATATGTTACGTGAGGTACTCTGATGTAATCTAGCTAATTTTATTTGTTTGGTATTCTTAGCTGAAAGGGAGAAACGTTCCTTGTCATTTTTTAAATCAAGAATACAGGTTCACAACCTGCCGAACGGTGCAAGCCGTATCGAGCTGCACAACTTTCTATAATTGTCACCTTATAATTATTATTTTTAGAGTGGCTTTTTTCCGGGCATCCCTTCGTCGCTGCGATTATTTGACTGCTATGCTATTTATTTCAGTAGTTCACCTGTTTGTAATATTTACACCGTATCCGCAGAGCAATCTGTTTGGTACCTAATACTCCGCACCTCGTATAAAGTAAGCAATAACTTCTTTGCATACTTAACATATGGAAGAGTTGGTACTGCCGTGGTTCTATACTTTTTATCCTCAAAAAGGGATGGAGCAAAATTTTTTTTGTTTCTTGCAAAGGACGTAACTGAATCATTTACGTTTCATTAAAAATAAATATTAAAATATATAAATAAATAATAATAAAATAAATAAATATATAAAACGAAATTAAATTTAAAATATGCGTAGTAATTTTCAAGATAGTTTTAATAAGGCAACATCGATCCTTAGTGAATGAATGGATGAATGAATGACATATCACTGCCATTCCACTGACACTTCATGAAGACTCAACTACCATTGAAGCTAGATTTAAGCAAAATAACAAACATCTTCTGGGAATCAATTTGTGCAAATGTCTCTTCGATACTCTCTCTGAGTCACCGAATAAAATTGTCTGTGTATTGTCTAACAGACCCTCCATGACGTTTATGAAACTAGAAAATGGAATAATTAGTCTCACAAGCCATTCATTAGGAAAAAAAACAAACATTATAGTAATTATCACTAATTACAGGTTTCTTACCACGATATGATTTCTAAAAGTCAATCCGTGACCATGGAGTTGTAACCGTTCCGTAGTGTCGCAGAAACAAAACGAAATCATATCGTGAGTTAGAAACCTGTAATTAGTGATAATCATTTAGTGACTAACCATTAGAGCCTTAAAATATATAAACATTATCATCATTGACTTACAAATAAATGGACGACGGGTCTAATACAAAAACCACGAAAAAAATGTCCCAAGTCAACCTATTCGAAATTTAAATTGTAATGTCATCGCAGTATCGCGCTGTCAGTCGAACAAATGAAGACTAAAGCGGAGTTTGGCGCTCTGTATACGATTTTAGCGCCTTACAAGTGCGGACACTTTTTAGCGCGGACCCGACGTCCATATAATTGTAAGTCAATGATTATCATATAATAACTGCAATTTGATTATTATATTGAAAAAAATGTAATTTCTGTGGAGTCTCAATGAGATTCTATGACCAGAGGTTTCCAGAAAATTAGAAGAATTGGGGCTCAGATAATTGGTGTGATTTTCCATTATAGGTACATTATTGGCAAATTATTGTTATTACTTATCGACGGCTTAAACTGTCACGATGTCGCGTTTCTGTTTTTAATCGACTTTAAAGGAGGAGGTTGGCAATTCGACTGTATTTCTTTTCTTGAATGTATTTTACGCGATGACTCATATATGTATGTCACGCAATAATTTGTGAACCGATTTTCATGGTTTTTTTTGTTGGAAAGAGGGTGCGTCAGTATTTCTCCTATTTAAATTTGAAGAAAATATTTCACCTCTAAGGGTAGCAAATTAGGGGATGAAACCGGTTTCAATAAAACTTGGCAAACAGATGTAATTCCACGGACTTTTGAGGTCGGGTTTTTAATATTATGTACTGAGATAATTCATCTCAATCTCTAGTCATTTTTTACTTGACTATGTTATCAAACTGTGTTCTTACCATTGTTATTTTAATTTCTAATATGTTGTAGTGTAAGCTATTTGTACCGCCTAAGATATAATCTCAGTACAGAGTAAAAAAAAACGACCTCAAAAGTACGTGGAATTACGTCCATTTGCTAAGTTTTATTGAAATATCCCCTAGTTCGCCACTATACAGGACTTGACACTGGAGATATTAAAAAATCATAAATATTGAGAGAAAAACGCCTTGAATTGGAGAAATAGCAAAATCAACCATTAAAATTATTGCTTCTAAATTAATGTTAGGCGCTATTAATGAAAATGAATATTCATGTGTGAACAGCCACCCTTCGAGGTGGATGATTTTCTTTAAAATGAAATGGAACCACTATGGAAGTACCCCTTTTCCAACAAAAAAGAATCATGAAAATCGGTTCACAAATACAGGGTTATCGCTTAACATACAGTCGAATAGAGAACCTACTCCTTTTTTGAAGTCGGTTAAAAAAAAGTGCGCATTTGACCTTCATCTTACCTAATGGAAAGGGAGGATGAGATCAACGATGGAGCCAGCATACCTGCTTACTCGTCATTACCTGGATACAATGCTTATTCGTCAGGCCTTGAAAAGGTCCATGTTATAACGTTTAGGGAATAAGTCTGCAGGCAAGGCATTTGCACCCCATAGCCGTTCGCCATATAGATGTGAAAGCAAAACGCTTTAAGCGAATCCTTACAAAATCCACAACACAGGGGTGGAACCTTAGCCTAAGTCTTGTCCTCCGATGATAGAAAGGGGAAGGTGGAATTAAACCGTGCAGTTCCCTCGCACACCCTCCGTGATGGGATGGGAAATGGGACCACTATGGAAGGACCCTTTCCAAGAAAAAAAGAATCATGAAAATCGGTTCAGAAATACCGGAGTTATCGCGTAATATACATACCAAAAAAAAAAGAACATGCAGTCAAATTGAGAACCTCCTCCTTTTTTGAAGTCGGTTAAAAATAAATAAAATGTGTTCAAAACAGCAGTGAGTTGCCGGAAATATTCAATTTAAAACTTTCAAAAGCTGCGTTCATGCCTTTGCCAAGCACAATTGTGCCGAGTAGAAGCAATTGATTGAAATTCATCCGATGCAGTCGACGTTGCAATTTCAAATCGATGAATCGCCAACAAAATGCAAGACCACGTACCGGGTATAGTAGATCAATGACTTTCAGACGTAGAAGAGATTGATTTTCGCGCTCCTCATAAATAGCTTAGTTAATAGTCTGTGCTAATTTTATTTCATAAATTATCTGTTACACAAACGCGAGACCGTAGGTACTTCCAGGAAGGTTCTTGCTGAAAATCAATGCTGTACACATCTGTGACCACAAATATAATTTTGTGTTGGTGTTAGTTTCTGTTTATATGTTAGATTTTTCATTTTCAATTTGGAATTTGAATTTGTTTATTTCAGCTACTGTCACGGTTCAATGATACGAGCATTTTGCTTTTTGATAATGCCACCAATGTTAGCACGTTCATTGCCAGGCTAAAAATTGAAATTATGCGTGGTGGCCAAACCATTTTTTAGTTTTTATTGTGCTCAGTTTAAGTTAATATATTATTTATATACGTTTATTATTCTGTACATTGAATTGATGTACTTTAAATATCTATCACGCGATATGGCGTGATTGGCCATACATAATGCAATTATTGTCCACATGGCCGGAAACGCGATATCGCGTGATATGTAATTCGGTAAAATAAGTTATATATTTTACGAATAAAAAATATTTAATACAATAATTATAACTTTAATTATCAGTGTTTTATAATCACAGAGAATTCTTTTTAAATAACGTACAAACGCAAAAAGAAATAATTATCAAAAATCGACATTTATTTAAGGAAGTTACTAGTTTTAGTTTCGTTAGACTAATTATTATACAATAGACAGTGGCTGGCGGCCACAAAAGTCGGTACTTTCCCTAGTGGCCAATATAAATATTACGTGCCGTTTCGCTGTGGCCGCTATGTTACTCCGCTTAGAAACATGGTAGCGACGGCCACGCGATAACGCGTGATCGGCCGTTTGGAGAGAAATCGCATCATGCGATGTCGCGTGATTGGCAATTAACGTGTTAATACAATCTTTCTCCTGCGGAAACGTGCGATT
The DNA here is from genome assembly GCF_003589595.1 of Hyposmocoma kahamanoa. NCBI lineage: Eukaryota > Metazoa > Arthropoda > Insecta > Lepidoptera > Cosmopterigidae > Hyposmocoma > Hyposmocoma kahamanoa. Next base: position 1,541,816 of record NW_020653774.1, read on the forward strand.
AGAAAGAGTGTCTTAGAGAGATAAGTTTAAAGATATTAACATTTTTACACTAACGTACTTTTATCCGCTCACGCGATGCGCTCCTACCGCAAAATGGCGGCTATTTGGTTCGCAAATTAGAAAAGGATTCAGTTTAAGTACAAGTTTTTATAAATAAAAATTATTATTCTGCATTGCTAAATAAATACCCTCCGTACTACCAACAAAAACATCTCAAATAAAATGCAGTAATACACCGCAAATCCTGCACTTAAAAAGCACTAATGAAATTTTTGGCGTACTTGGGTAAATATGATAATATTCCGTTTGAGTGGTTCTAACGTTTACCATGAAATTACTCCTTAAAGTATAGTTTATAAACATTTATATTCAGGGTAAACATAAAAAAACGCTACTTACGGTATGTTTTCAATAAATAAACACCGAAATCACCAGCCCAAACAATAACACACACCATTGTCGTGGCGTATTTTTGAAGTTGTTTATTTTTTTTAAATGCCAGACCCAGGCATTTAAATAGGCGATAAGCCGGTATGAAATCATCATCGGCACCTCTAGGTGTGGTATGCGTCTACGGCTGCATGTATCGCGTGAGCGGCTAAGAAAATGTGATTTATGTTAAGAGGTATTTTTTTTTACTAAAAGTAGTGAGAGACATGACATTAATACGAGGAATAAAAGTAAACTAGTAAATTCTCAAATTTATTTAAGGGGCAATATATACGCTATACATTTGCCACTTACAAGGTTTAAAACTATAGCGAAACAAAAATTTTACACTAAATGCTATTTATACAAGTCCTGCGTACCTGGATGACAAAAATCCGTGGTATTGATTCGTTTAGCTCTTGCAGGTAGTCTCGATCTAATATATTTGAAATAAATATTGTGAATGATGAATATATTCAATTAATAATAATAATAATAACGTACATACTCATAGCCCCGCACTGGGGCACTGTATCGCAGGTGGCTTGGACACACATATACAACCGCAAATTGAACCCAAACTCACCGGGGCAGTTTGTATAGACAATATGTATTTAGATTAGAGCAACGCCTTTACAAGTTTCATCATCAACAAAGATTATTTGGTTATCAGTTTGAATGGATTTGAAATTCTGAAAGAAAATAAATAGGAGTTGATTCCCTATAATTTACTTTTAGATTACGCTGTCTTGGAGTTCAAAAGCTTTCACTGTTAATGTCAAGATCGTTTTGAACGTTAATTCAGATAACGTGAAGAGTACACTAATAAAACATTACGATAACGTAACGTATAGTTAAGATAAATGTAAATTAAACCAGGACTCTTCCGAGATTGAACAATAACGTTATTTGTTATCATTTTTATTAAATCGCTAGCAGACGCTCACATTTATTTTCACATTCATTCACAGCAGCAGGAGGGGTCCTTGTGAAAGAATTCGTCCAAGGAAGTACTGGGACCTTACCTATTTTCGTCGCCAAGCAGTTTTGAAGGGTGAGGGTGCTGGTGAAATTACAGGCACGCGGGATTTGTAAACATGTCTCAGGGTAACGGGCGTAGTGACAGCACCGCTCAGAACTATGCAATATGAATCTCGAAGTGTCACTGCAACTGTTATGGACAGGCGTGTCGCCTACCACCAGGCGCACGACTTATTCGTCCCGTCTCTTGTCATCATAAAACAAAATTTACTAGGAGTTAAAACTTCCATTTAAACTAAAAGCAAAAAATAAACTTTAAAATCCCGAAGACTTTAGCCGCAGTTTAAATGCAAATGGGATGAGCCAGGGTATTAGACTGTCTGAGCGCTGCCGTTTACACCATAGCTGTCTTGAATACTTGATTAAAAAATATTTCTGAGTCTAATTGTTTACATTATTATATGTAACTCATGTTTCATTAAAATTAATGTGAGTAAGACGAAAGGAATGGTTTTTGAAAAAGAGGAAGACATGATGGATTAAACGATATGGTGAATGGTGCCTTCCATGCCTTCTTGGGCAGCCAGAAAGTGTCTAAAAAGGCGAGACTGGCTGTGCTTGGGGAGGTGCTGGTTCCTACACATATGTATAGTAGTGAAGGTTGGGTTTGTCAAAAGAAGCACAAAAGTAGAATGAATGCGGTAGAAGTGAGAGCTTTAATGGATAATTTACGGAACAGTGTGATAAGAGAGCGTTGCGGCGTGAAAGAAGATGTAGCGACAATCATAGAGAAAGGTATGCCTAGATGGTTCGGACATGTAGAGAGAACGAATGAAAGAAGATTAACGTGTTTCGTTTATAAGGCGAGTGTGAGCGGGCAAGTTGGTATGGGCCGACCAAGGCGACCTTATCATTACCAAATCGAGGCCATCCTAAAGAAGGACCAGGTCAAGAGTACCCGTAACAGACGAGCGTGTACGAAAGCACTGATGCGTGTTGATGAGGCGAAAGATGTGTGTCAGGACCGTAGCAAGTGGAAGACTGTTGTCTCTGCATACACCGATGGGAAAAAGGAGTGAAGTATATGTATGTATGTACTCATGTGATTTAGTAGAGGCGAAGCTGCAGAGCCTTGAACACCGCCGTAAAGTTGCCTGCTTATCTGTATTCTACAGGACATATCACGAAGAGTGTGCGATGTAATTGCATAATTGAATCCCCTTTCCATTATGGGGGAGACTAGATGTAGGCTCCACCTATAAGTTATGGATATTCTAATAATTAGCGCGAAGCGTTTTGCTTCCACATGTGTATAGCGAACGGTTATGGAGTGGAATTCCCTGCCTGCAGAATTATTCCCTGAACACTTGGACCTTTTCGAGGCGAAACTGAATTGGCATTATTAAGGTATGGATGCTTCGTCGTCGACCTCATTGTTGCTTCAGGTAAGATGGAGGTCAAATGCGAATTTATTTTTTCATTCATCCCCTAGTTTGCAACCTTCTGACGTGGAATATTTTCTTAAATGTGACCACTGCCGAGGTATCCTCTTTCAAAAAAAAAAACCTTAAAATTGGTGCACAAATAACGGAGTTATCGGTTAAAATACATAAACAAAAAAACAGTCGAATTGGGAACATTCTCCTTTTATGAAGTCAGTTAATAAAACCAAAAAGGTAACTCTTTAATATACTGTAAATTAAAAATAATGAAATATTGCTCATGTCCAATTATGGCTGACTGAGATGGCAAAATGGCTGTAACCGTAGTATTTCTGAAGGCCCGAAATGTTGGTATATTTGTAAAAAAATAATTTATTCGAAGAACAATTGCATTTCTTATGTGTAACAATTGCAAAAATCTAATAATAAATTTTTGATAATATCCCGTGGTGTTATCGGTAGCTTGCTTATCTTTGATTATTGACAGCCAGAAAAATCTATACGCCTTCATTTGTTTTTAGATGCATATTTGAAAACCTTGAACACATTTTTCGAAAAAAAGGGAAAAATTTTCGCTTCCGCTCTTTTTACAAAACACGGATGATATATACTTACGTATAGAATCGCATGTCTGGATGGAAAGATTGTCTTTTCTTGGCTGAATAGGCGTTTAATATCCGTACAAAGAAAATCAAGTTAGCGTAGGTAGGCAGCGGAATGTCGTTATTAGAACATTGTTATTGCTTAATTGGCAGTGGAGTAACTGACATTTGAATATCTACGCTAAGTTCGATGATTTCACTTAACAAAAAAACAGTAGAAGTGGTTAGCGTCGCGCGCGTGCTATTTTCTGTTTATCAAATTATTTTTTTGTACTGTAACAAACGATTGTAAACATTATTCCAATGCAATGTAGTTGAGTTTATCTTTTGGGAAACTAGGAAAACGTCTCGAATTTTCCACGCTAGTAACGAACAAAATATTAGCAAAAATAATACTTCTGTTCTGTTGTTAATACGTCTGTCGAGAAGATATTACTTTCTATTCATACAGATGTTACTCGTTCGTCGTAGTCCAGCTACTGGTCGGAAGATGGCAGCACATTGAATACATTTTTAATATAAAATCAAAACGTCGTAACTTGCTATAAAGGTATCCAAGTTTCAACGATATAACGACTGGGTAAAGTTT
>NW_020653774.1:1545868-1565306 GCF_003589595.1 Hyposmocoma kahamanoa
GCTGTATAATAATGTAATTTTAATTGACATTTTCTTTAAAAACAAGTAAAGTATGTAAATCAACAGTCACTAAGTACTTACAACTAAAATCCTATGAGGAAACAGAAATAATGCTAAAAACAATACAATAATAAAACATTTGTGCGTGTGCGTGCGTGCGTGCTTGCGTGCGTGCGTGCGTTCGTGCGTGCGTGCGTGCTTGCGTGCGTGTGTGTGTGTTTAAAATGGTATTTCAATAGTCAAACACGTTGTCATTTCAACTTTTGTATGTACCTATTGGATTAATAACCATCGTGATTGGAAATAAATGATTATTATTCGTTCGTAATTCCCGTATCGCCCGGTAAACATACTATGTTTTTCATTACCCTTGCACGTAAGTAGTATGATTGCATGCAGGCTAACTTGACTATAATGCCCCAGATAGAAGCCTTGGGTCTTTTTTCACTTCATTACAGACCATGGCGCTCATTTTGAAAAATACCAGTATCGTGGGCAACTGAGGCAATTATGCTGAGTCAACGCCTTTTCACTGCCATGACTTTTCAAAACTATTTAGTTTAATTAGTTCTGTATTAAATTGTACGTTCTTTCTGTTATTTAAATTTATTAAGACTTTTATGGCGAGTGGTGACTCGGAGGAGAAGCGGGAATAACTATTTTGCTAGATCAAGTGGTATTTACTATTACATATTGATCTTACGAAAAATATACGATACACCTGAGGATATTGCCTAAAGAACGTGCTAATTTATTACACAATAGAATGTACATCTTCCGATCATATAAAGTCCTGAAAATAGGCTAAAATAAAATTCTAAAACGAATTATTCAAGAATAAAATATCTCACTTTGCGCATAATTTTTATATGGAGATATTTATCTGTACTACAGAAAACCTGTTAAGTTTTGGTTTGTAATTGAAGCCCTATAGTTATTCAATTCATATTTATCCGGTTTGACGATGCCCCACACCGTCCGCTGCCCCGTCAGTCACCATCGAGCACTTGTAGATGTCGGATCTGTGTCAAATTTTCTCGGCCTATTCTTGTTTTATTCATATTAATTTTCAGCGCGCGGGCTACGGGGCGCGAAAGGCTGACCCCCTCACCTCACCTCCTAAAATATAGGCTCGCATTGAAATGCGTCGCCTTAAGTGATTCAATATAGAAATTACAATGTTAGTTGATCTTTGTTGATAAATTGTTGAAGAAGTGTATAAAGTTTTTATCTATCTATGTACGTGAAAGCGACATAAGCTCGCGTTTCAAGTAGGCGTAGTAAATAGAATTTTCTCAAAAAATCTGGAGTATTTACTTTAGCGTTAAAAAAAGTATACTACTGTAAATGCCCTTTGGGATTTTGACTGCTGAGACCCGCGTGAGGAGATCGATCAAAATTGCGCTAACACAAAAGCTTCTAAAGGTTTATCGTCGTCACTAATCGTCCTTGAAGATCACGACTGAGGGTGGTCCACTCTCTATCCCGTACGTAGGGTAAAAGCCGGATAGTTGCGCCACGGCGATACTTGCCACGGTTTCGAATTAACTATGTTACGGGCGTTTGTGGCAGTAGCGAGCTACTACAATTGTAAGTACCCCTCCCGCAGACCTCAGTGCCACGTCAACCGTCAGTTTAGACGCACGCGTTTTGTCCGTGTGAGCGAAAATCTTCCGCGGCGAAACTTCGATAGGCGTTGAAACTATATTGGTAAGTAATTTCTATTGAATATTTTTATTACTGATTGTCTTTTCAGTCAACTTTTTGTTTCCTTGCGTGCATTAGAGTTTACATTACACTATTTATAACATTTTATTGCTAAATTTTTTTTATTTTTTTTTCCAAATAAAAAGGGCAAGTATCCGTATCAAAAAGGATAGTCGCCCTAGAAACTAGTCGCCCTGGGGCAACTATCCGCAACTATAAATTATTTTACGAGCAAAGGGAGATTTTTTCTTTTTATGTTTTTTAACTCTTTGTGGCTATAATTAAGCTTGAATAAAATAAATATTGAGGTTGTGGGTTCAAGGCCCACCCGTGTCAGATATTTTTTTGAATGACTTATTAAATAAAATGAAATAAATGGTTAACTTTTTATGTCTTCATTTCTAGGTGAGCAAAATGCCTCGCAAGTATCAACGTAACAACATTCGAAAACAATTGCACGAGATGTGGAAAGATGAAAACCCTTACTTGTGATGACTAATATTAACTAATGCTAATGCCAAAGTTGATTGCCATATTGTTATATTTTTAAGCTAAATAATAATTTTGTATTAATAACAACTAACTAATTTAAGATTTGGAGGTTATTTTTGTTATATTTTCATAGTTTTAAAACAAACAATTAATAATGTTGATTAGTTCTTAACAAAAGATTGCAGTAAATAATAAAGACTGATTACGTTAATTGATATAAATTTGTTTTTATTTAAAATAAACATTGTGAGGCATCTATCCCCGCACAAGGCAAGTATCCTCTGAAGTATTATTTCCTTTAGGCGACTATCCGCCAGAGTAGGCAACTATCCTCTTTTTGAGAGGTCAAATAAAACAGGAATTACTCAAAACCATTAATAAATATGTTCACAAAAATAGGGTACTATTATAGTTCAAAGACCTATATTTTGATATACATGTAGCATTTTTCTTATTAAGTACATACTATTTTATAATAGAGCTTTTTCTAAAAGTGGGGCAACTATCCGGCTTTTACCCTATGCGACGCAGTTGTCATCGTATCATCACCTTTTTTTATGATTACATTAGTACTTGACGGCAGACTTAGGTAAGGTGGCTGTACTTCCCTGGGTTAATTCTTTCAAAAGAATCTCGACAGCTCCTAAAACTGAATATCACGTCGGAATCACCGAGGAAATTTTCTCGGTTACTTGATATGCGTGATGGAGGAACGGTGTATATAGCTTATCTAATTGAGATCGCGCGTGTTGAACTTGCTCGTAAATTCGGAGCAAGGTAAAATAATGAATTATTACTTAATTTCCCGTCGTGTATGATATTGCTGACTAGAATTTAATATAACCTTAAAGATAATGAACTTGTTTCAATTTGAGAAAACTCTTCATCAGTTTTAGTCACTAAGTCAAACTCGGCAAGGAGTTACAGAACAGAGAAATAAACAAACGTATACGTCTTACCAGTTATGACCTACGCTTGCGAGACATGGACCCTGACTGCGGGATTGATTCTTCGCCTCAAGGTCACCCAAAGAGCTATGGAACGAATTATGATGTACCTGCAACTCAATGTTCTTAAAAAATCGCCATTGTCACATAATTAGGACACAATGACAATTTATCCCGCTGGTGGCGTATGGTCACTTAAACAATTGGACTGTAAAAACTCGTGGCAAATTTTTCTGCTTTGTAGACCTTTCTAATATTGTTTTTTTTTTACAAATTCATCAACTTGGGTTTTCGTGATTACACATATGAAGTTTCATTTCATATTTTTCGGATCGAAATTGCGTGTATTTATTTATTTTTTCAAATAAGCTAATGTTTAGGACCCTCTACAGGTGCCATTGTCCCGGCAGAAAAATGCGCTATTTAGATCCGAACGAAGAGATTCATTTCCTAAATTTATCAACTTCAGTCTTATCATATATTTGTTTGTTGTGAAATATGTATAGTTTAATAGGTAATTTCTTCTTTTTTTCCCACATAACCGCATGGAACAGTCCCCATTGTTAGAGATGTTATCTTTATTACAATAAATACAGAATATTTTTGGAATATACGGAGACTTACACACAAGTCAGTTGTTGGCGCTGTACTATTTCAGCTTTCTAATTTGTGATTTCAGCGCAAACGAGAGTTGATATTTAAAAGTGATATAAAACCCAGTTGCCTAATGAGTTGCCAGTGATGGATGGCCCTTATTTCGTCTCTATTTCTGGTTATATACTCGATGCACCCAACTCACGAGAGAAACAAATGTAGGCCACACAAATATTTCTCCCGGCCCGGGCACGGTAACCGTTTAGCCACGAAGACAGTTAGTTAGTTTGAAGTGGATCACTGGAGGTCGATAAGGACCACTTTACGAATCATCACTCTAAATGATTATCACTTATTATATATTTCTTAACACAATTCGATATAATATCGGGAAAATAGTAAGAAATAATCATTATTATAATACATGTATTCTACCCTAACTGGGAATCTGTTGCGATTATCCGCATTTCTTTTTACGTTGTATTTTGTAAAGATGATTGTAAGTGACTTTACTGCCTTTTCCTGATTATTACTATGGAGTCTTCTATATAGGTAACAGTTCGACAGATCTACTGGGAATCGTAAATCCCATTTGTTCTGTTAACAGAACAAGAGATAAGGAGGAAGAAAAGTACCAGTAGTACTGTCAACAGAACTAGTGGGAATAGAGGATTCAAACAATCGTGCTTCAACAACAGGGAAACTAAGCTCTTAGGGCTTCTTCAAATTAGATGTCTGTTGATAAGCAGTAATGTAAGCATTACTGCGTTCCAGTTTAGAAAGGGTACAGGTGAAATTACAGACACATGGAACTTGTCAACTTATGTCTCGAGGTGACGGGCGCAGTGGCAGTGCCTCTCAGATCTTTGTGATTTAAAGCTGCACTGCAACTGTTATGGATAGGCGTGTAGCTTACAACTTATTCGTCACATCACTAGGTATTATAAAAAATGCATTATTTAGAAACACAGTGGCAGCGGCACACATGCGTGCGCGTCACTTTTGCAGTCCAATTATTTACTTGTGGTTCTTGGCCTCCGACACCAGAATCTGCCACGCCTCCTGGTTCTGAGTCTGCTCCTTCCAGCTACTAGGCCCTTGAAGTTTTCCTGGACTTCATCACTCCAGCGGTACCTATGACGTCCGACTGGTTGTCGTTCACTCTGTCCTCCCAAATAAGCTCTATTCTTGACACGATAACATTTATGTTAAAAAATCTTTATGAATGAAAAAAAAATGGTATGTAAGTCAAACAAAAAACAAAATAAAATGTCAAGATAGTCCTATACAAGACATTTTGCCAGTTTTTTTAAGCTTGCAGTCTTAAATCAACTACACGTTAAAATTTCTTGGCGCCCTACGAATTGTGTACAATAACATGTTAGAAAAAATATTATTTGTAGTACTAACTCTATTTTTAAGCGCTTTGTTACTAACCTCTATTAAATGAATAAACCGAAATAAAGATATTTGAATTGGAATTTGGAAATTAAAATTGTAAATCACATGTTTTTTCAAACTGACACTTGAGATTTAAATTCAACTCTATGTCGGTTATAATAAGCCCCACTGTCGTGATACACGCACGCCACTTTTGCAGTCATAATTAGCGAACTAAATATTGCTGAAGCGCTACAGAAAGCAGGGCTTCTATAAGCGTCTAATTTGAAGACGCCCTTAGAGCTTATTTGCTCTTAGGTTTTTTATTTGTCATCAGAAAATAATGTTTACAAATAAAGACGTGACATACAATGCAAATATTCCATTTATTGAACGAGCCTTTCGTAGCTAGCTCAGCAAAACGCAAAACCTTCATTTACCACATTCCGCAATCACAGCTTGCTCGATAAACTACAAGGTATCTAATTTTCTTCTCAATTTGTTCCAGATAATCCTGCTTGTGAAGGCGCTGGGTGCTTACAATGTCACTTACATAACGGTGACCGTGCAGATCGTGTCACATGTCCTCGCCTACATGAACAGCTGCGTTAATCCAGTTCTGTATGCTTTTCTCTCAGAAAACTTCAGGGTCGCATTTAGAAAGGTGAGAAACTTCGAGAAAGTTAAATAAGAAAAGGAGATACTTAATAGATTATTTAATCTTCATTTTTTTTAATATTAAGTAACGGGACGAATAAGACCTACCTGGTAGTAAGCGACACGCCTATCTATAACAGCTGCACTGGCACTAAGAGCTTTAAATCACGAAGACCTAATGGCTGATGGAAGTTACCATTCCGACATTTGAATAATCCAGATAAATAGCATGAAAAGTCCCGAACGTTTTGGTAACAAACGAAAATCGAGAATCTCTTTCACGCAGAGATGGAGAAGCTTTGGTTTTATTACAGAATTGTGAGGTAGAGCTTTTGCTTTTCATTCTGAAATTTGTTACCTAAAGAATGAAACTGTTTTTGTAAATATTTTGATCGAAAAATCATATTACAAAGTTGAAGACTACGTGTTAGATAAAGATGTATGGAAAGACGACATGGCTCCAGAATCCACACAAATTTGATTCAAAGTGTATTCCATAGCATTTAAGTTTATTTGAAAAGAGCAATCCCTAGAGTTTCTTGCTCGTTCTTCTCAAGGAGGTCAGCGTAGTGAACGAGCAGTAGCTTAACTGTGACGTTTTCAAGTGTAAATTTATTTTACCTATGGAATAAATAATCTTTGACTTTGACTTTTCGGATTTAAATCGCGTATTTTTTTAAACAAACCAACGTTTCGGGCCTGATTATTACAAAAATAATTAAATTGTATAAATTTAAATATAAATTTTTATCAAGTATTATTAATTATAGTAAACCGAATCCTGTTATATTTGAAGACCATTATCACAGATAATACAGGAATACGTTGAAGTGACAATTTGTCTCCGACACAATAGCTACGAGTGTACTTGTATAAAATGACAATGTGCATAAATATTACGAAAACTTTTACCGCAAAACGGATCACAGTGATACCAAAAACATTAATTTAATTTGACAATATTTCGCAATTTTAGAAAGATTGTAATGAAGCGAAGATATGAATTCGTTCTGTCCTGTTTTCGAGATAATTTAGGTCTGAAGCCACTACAAGACTATGAGAAAAAGGTTTTTGTATAAAATTTTGCGGGCGCTAGCGTACAAAGCTGTGAAAAAAGACAAAATAAGAAAAATGTGTAAAAAATGTGCGCCCAAATATGCAGAAATGCAAAAAAGGCAAAATGGGAAAGGCGGATAATGTGCTTTTCTATTGTTTTGTATTTTTGTTGACTTTTTAAAATGCATTTGTTTCTGTTTATGACGATGTCTTATGTGGCAACAAAATAAGTGTATTTTCCATTGACTTACAATTATATGGACGTCGGGTCCGCGCTAAAAAGTGTCCGAACTTATAGAGCGTTAAAATCGTATACAGAGCGTCATTCACGCTTTAGTCTTCGTTTGTTCGACTGACAGCGAAGCAAGCAAAATTAAACAGTACTGCGATGACATTACAATTTAAATTCAACGTTTTAGCTTTTTCATATTCCTTTACATGTCACTACGTTTAAATAGGTTGACTTGGGACATTTTTTCGTGGTTTTTGTGTTAGACCCGTCGTCCATTTATTTGTAAGTCAGTGGTATTTTCTGTATTTCTTCGTTTGGAAATCGACATTATCGACTAAGGAACTGTTTAATAATACGATCCTTTGATGTCCTAAATCTCACGTGACATCACGTGGCCCTTCAACGCAAACGCGCTCTCTGTGTCAGTGTTCGTGACGTGACTTCAAGAGGCATTTCTGTCAACAACACTCGACTTGGCGTTTCGAATAGACAAAGTTAAAAAAAAAGATTTTTTTTCTTTCTTTTTACGGTTTTTAATAATAATGCTTTTCCGAGTGCTTAGATTTTCGCGATTGTCAGCCTTAGGAAATGAAACTATTTTTTCGGATTTAAATCGCATATATTCGTTTTTTCAAACAGACCAACGTTTCGGGCCCTATACAGGTCCCTTCACGGTCACCAGTCAATCATAAGACCTGTAAAGGGCCCGAAACGTTAGCTTGTTTGCAAAAATAATTATACGCGATTTAAATCCGGAAAAATAGTTTCATTTCCAATAACGCTTTTCTTTTTTTTTCAATAGTCATTATTTATTTTATCACTCATTGCCGTATTACATCATTCTCTGTCGCACAGTTGGCAAATGAAATTCTGAGTCAGGACGGAAATGCGCTAGTACTTTTGTCAAGGTATGAAGAGACAAGATGCCTCGTATGCAAGTCATCATACTGAGCATCAAGAGAATAGGGCGAACAAGTCGCGCGCCTGCTGGTAAGCAACACGCATACCTATAAAAGATTCAGTGTCACTCAGAGTTTTTAATCGCAAAGATCTGAAGGGCACTGTCTCTACGCCCGTCACCCTGAGACATAAGTTGAAAAGTCCCACGTGCCTGTAATTTCACCAGCACCGTTAATCCTTTAAAACCAGAACACAGTAATCCTCACATTACTAGAGCTTATTTGGGACGAAAGAGCAGACGCCGAGCCGTCGGACGTCTTAGGTACCGCTGGAGCGATGAAGTCCAGAAAGACTTCAAGGAACTGGAAGGAGCAGTCTCAGAACCAGGAGGCGTGGCAGAGTCACAAGTAAATAATTGTAACTGCAAAAGTGGCGCGCGCGTGTTACAGCGCTTGTAAATATTGCATTTTTTTATAATACCTAGCGATGGGACGAATAAGTCGTAAGCGACACGCCTGTCCATAACAGTTGCAGTGCAGCTTTAAATCGCAAAGATCTTAGGGACACTACCACTGCGCCCGTCACCTTGAGACATAAGTTGGCATGTCCCATGCGCCTGTAATTTCACCAGTTCTCTTATCGCAATCATACTTAAGTTACTGTTTGGATGTAAAGTTTAAGCGTAACCATATTTCCCTGGGCGTACTCTTATACGAGGAGCTCTACTGCTACTAAAAATTTTGAAAAGGTTTCCATTTAACATCAGACAGAGCGGAGTTTACCTATTTTATGAACCGACTTCTAAAAAGGAGGAGGTTCTCAATTCGAGTGTATGTTCTTTTTTTTGTATTTTTTTTGTATGTATGTTACGCGATAACTCCGGTATTTGTGAACCGATTTTCATGATTCTTCTCTTTGTTGGAAAGGGGGTATTTCCATAGTGGTCCCATTTTATTTTGAAGAAAATCATCCACCTCAAAGGGTGGCTGTTCACGCATGAAGATTCATTTTTATAAATAGCGCCTAACTTTAATTTAGGAGCCATTACTTTAATGGTTGATATTGCTATTTCTCCAATTCAAGGCGTTTTTCTCTCAATATACTTTGAGTAGTGTTGTAGTGAGAACCTATTTTTATTATCTCCAGTATCAAGTCCTGTATAGTGGCGAACTAGGGGATATTTCAATGAAACTTCGCAAATAAACGTAATTCCACGTACTTTTGAAGTCGGTTTTTTTAGTACTCTGTACTGAGATTATATTTAAAACAACGGTTGTGTCAGTACGACCGCTCACCAATTAGTACCAGCAGAAAGATCTATTATTAAGTTTAGTCTAGTTTATTTCTCTCAACATTACAAATTTCATACAAATACAGTTAGTTACATGTCATTTTATACTACTCTTCGAAAAGTGATCGTCAGTTTACAAAATAATGAGAAATAATTATATAATAGTAAGTCATAGTCATAGGTCGGAAAAAGGTGTTCCACATATATAGATCAAGGAATAGATATAGATTGTTAAAACCACCAAATATTAATGAATTACTGTTTCGGATTCCCGATTTCCGGAAATGGTTTTATTGCATCGTAAGACAAAACTACTGACCTAGGAAGTCGAAGTTTGATTTTAAAGTAATTCTAATGGTGCCATGTAAAAAATGTAGTAGATAAATGATCCTTTACTAAAACAGAAAATAAAAATGTAACGAGAATGGTCACTCTAGATACCGCATATTGACGGTCACATTGACGGAACAGCGACATTTGCTAGTAGAACTTACAAAAAAAAAAAACAATTTAAAATTTTATTTGCGACGGGAATTTTAGGATATTTTAGTTTTCATGAGAACGTCGTGATCGCGCTCTAAAAATATTTTATTTAAATACAAAAACACAGTATAACAGATGTTCATAAATTGGAACCACAGCAGAAATGTCGTATTTTGAAAAAAAAATGTTCACACTTGATTATTTGAATACTGTTTGTAAAAAAAATGCTGGACGCTTAAACAAGACGAAAAAAGTATCATTTTTGACGGCCATTTATCTTCATAAATAGATTAAAGAGAGGAGTTCATTTTATCCGGAAATCCGGAATTCGAAAAAGTAGTTCTATTGTATTTTTTACTGCATTTTTTTACATGGCCCCATTTGAATTACTGTAAAATCCAACTTCGACTTCCTAGGTCAGTAGTTTGTCCTACATAGTAAAACCATTTCCGGAAATCCGAAATTCGAAAAAACAATGAAGTGTTATTTGGTGGCTTTAGCACTCCATGTAACTATGTCTATACATGCATCTATATATGTGGAACACCTTTTTCTGACCTATGGTTATAGTACACAATAGTATGCATACACAAATCAAGATAATTTATGAAACTAATAAATAATTAAATTCAACTGACAATGTCAAGTGTATATAGGAAATGTTAATATGGCTTCTTAAAGGCCCATTTAGATGGAGAGAGTTTCTCGTCTCGAAGATGCGATTATCGAAAGAATATAAAAAAAATTTCCTCGTCTAAACATTCGCGATTATCGACCGTCCACCTGAGCGATAATCTCCTCGCCTTTCAATATTGAACGTCTCCGTGTAAACAGAACTCGAAAGCAAAAATCGTATTTCGAGTTTCTGTGCCAGCCGTTTCTACCACGAGTGCAGTGCGCGAGGGTGTTTTGGTTATCACTGCTTTTCTAAGACAAGAATTAATGGAACGAGAGCGAAAAAAAAATTTCAAATTTCGGTGAGTGAGTGAGTGCCTCTGTGGTCGAATATAGCGTGGGCAATATAGTATTTAGAATTTATCATAATTGTCAGTTTTTGTTTGTGTCAGTAGTTATAAAATTAAAAAAAAAATGATAAATCAAAATTACATTTCTATACAGTGCAATGAACTTAATATTATCAGCAGTTTCAAATTTGAATGGTTTTTGCATCATTTTGATATATCCATAGTCATACCGCAGTAATCACTGAACTCGAATGGCAATTCTCGCACTCAAAACGGTTCGAACCGATTTGTACGATAATCGTATGAACTTGAAAAAGTGTCATACGAGATCGTGTTTAGACAAGTCGAAAACTCGTAAGCAAGAATCTCCTTACTACATATTTCTCCGTGTAAACAGTCGAGGAGGCGATTAAGTTGCTTGCGAATCTCGTATGACATAATCGTAGGCGAGATTTTAGTTCTTGTCTGAATGTAAACATTATGATACGATAATGTTATGGCGATGATTGCTTACGATAATCGCCTACGAGTTTTCGTCTCGAAGCGTGCGAGAAACTCTCCCCATCTAAATGGGCCTTAATAACTAATATTGTAAATTAAAGTATAATAATACGGTGAATGTCAATTACATTAATAAATATAATAATTTGATTGTTTACATAGCTTTGAATGCAATCTGTTACTGAGATGGGAATTTTCAAACAAAAGGTCCTTCAGTTTGAACGTCTCCTCACAACGTTAATTTTATAGCTGAGTAGTCCAGTAGCAAACTGCGTTATGTGCGTGAATAAAAAAGCTATAAACTAAAAAAAAATATTGTTCCGAAAACGGATTTTTAAATGGTACTTTTTAATTATCTGAAAAATGTGATAAAAAAGAGATTAACAATATGAAGAAACAAAATCACAGTATTAAACTTTTTGCTTTATTTCCATTTAAAAATAGAACATAGACAGTTTTGCAACAGTAATCTTAAAATAACTAATTTTGTATTTGTCTAGTCCACTTGCAAACAGCGCTACGCGACATTTTTAATGGTTTTTAGTTAATGGCGTGAAATGGATTGGCTGAACAAATCAGTGTCAAATGTTGACTTTTTTGCAAAAGTTGCTATCTTTTTTAGTATTACACTTTCAACAGTTGCCATTTTATCGTCAATCTGCAAACGCTGCTTTATTGAGTATAAAAGTAGTGCAAAATCCGTTATTTTGTGTGGTATTTACTATTTTGTCATCCGAGAGGTCAATCGTGTTCATTTATTAAAAACTTGATCGAGAAAATTGGTTTACATATGAAATTCTTAGATTGTATACTCATATCATCGGGCAAGTACAATCACATGTGACCGAAGAAGAAGAAATTACTGTGATGGTTGATGACGTCGATATAAGAGTCCAAAGGAAAATTAAAATTAGATTCAAGTTGTATTTTTTACTATTATTATAACAAAACTAGACCTGGTTTCATAGTGTTGTTGCAAAACTAGCTACGTTAATGCTGAACAAGTTCGGCTGGTAAATGCTCGTAATAGGTCCGTCCTATAGCCCATAGTATATCATCAATGCTGAGCCATGGGCCTTTGATAACAAACAAATTATCATTATGTGTCAGGGTCAGCAGGGAGGGATGCGTAGAGATGAAAAAATCAAAGAACTTACAAAGAATAATTCAAAACTAGGGGACTATTTGTATTCATCATACAAAATATATGGGTTCCCTTATGTTATGACGTCAACTAAACGCGCATTTTAGTATACAACTAACGCCATCCAGCGATGTGCGATGGAATTACATGTAGGTTGATCGGTGTTACTATTATTTTGTTCATTTTTGTAAATATTTTGTGGCAATTCCTATTTTTTTAAATTTTTTATGTGAATATCTGTGTTTTTTTTTATATAGAATTGGTTAATAATACATTTGGGTTGAACAAACATCTCATCTATATAGCTAATAAATGTAAATTTTATGAAAACATACTCGTACCTTTAAATAATAAAGAAAGACATTTGAAAGGTAATATTTTTGGAAAGCTAACGAAATAGATTTAAAAAAAATAACGTAACATGTAATGTGATATGCCATTTCGCTGGCAAATGTGACTAAATTATATTTGATGTGAAAAAATAAACGTTAATTTTATTTCTTATTTTGTCAGGTACCGAAAAATTTTACTTTTTGTACTTCATCACTGTAATATTGACAGTGCGACATGTATTTCAATATATTTCATAATTAACGATATCAAATGAAAAAGAACAATTTATGTACTCAAAATACTTCAAACGAAAGAAAGTAAACGACTAACATATTAAAAAAAAATTATGTATTTTTATTTGTTCCATATAATTCCAATGTTACTTAAAAGACGGCTGACAAAAAATTGAAAAATTTTTATGCGTTATTTAGCTCATACCGGAATCATTTTTGAACTTTTGTTTTGTTTATGATACCAAGTGACTGGACGAACAAGTTGTGCGCCTGGTGGTAAATGACACGCCTGTCCATAACAGTGCAATATCACAAATCTCAAAGATCTGAAGGGCACTGCCACTGCGCCCGTCTCTCTGAGTTAACTGAAACGTTCTAATTATTATAAATGTAAAATAAATTAAGCCTCTCCAATATTAATTTCTCAAGTGAGTTTATAAACAAACGTAAGTCAACTTTAAACGGAATAACTGGTACTAATTACCGATATCACTGCTATTATTAAGTATTCTGTTATATTGAATGTTCAATCCTATTATCAATAATCAATCACGTAAGAAGATTTTCTTATAAAATCTATTATTAGCAAAGATCGAAAGTAATAAGTCTTGAGTGGATTCTATGCTTTTTACGTAACGTGACGTAAACAAAAACGAAAACTCGTCTCTGGAGCTGTGTCGTCGGTACCACCGAGAGGAGTAGACCAGTGCGACGAGGACGGCTTTAAAAAGGTTGACAAGAAAAAGAAGTACACTAGCCGTACCCTTAGTGGCACCGCCCCTACTGGCCCCAACCATCTATTGCGTCCAGCGATACCGACGACGTTGCTATAATTGTCGCGACTTCATTACTCCACAAAGTCTGCGGATATTGTAGAGTACATACGGGTACCGGCTACCCACGTTGCGTCACACGCCGCGGCCCATACGTGTAAATAAATAGGTAAATAATGTTAGTGTTTTATTATATTATTACTGACGTTAGTTTATATTTATGGGTCTTTTGAAACTTAAAACAAATCAATAAAATAAAATAGTTCTAATCTAGATCTAATGTTCGAAAGAAGTTTTGTACATGTTTTTTGATATCTTTTAGTGAAAAAAAACTTGTAAAGTTTATAATGGCAGTGCTTTTTTATATAGTTACAACCTTAGAATAATAACGCATAGAAACCTAGTCCGCACACGCTAAGTGAGGCAAATTGAAGCGCGCCCAAAGGGCCTACACGAGCGGGCGGGCCTTCAGTGCTCAAGGTCAACTTGCACCGCGAACAGCTCAAGAATTTTAGCTAAAAATGACGAAATGTGCGGTAAATGAGTGTAAAAATACGTCAGACAAACATAAAATAGATACTAACATCACATTCCACAAGGAAGTAACGCGTTTCAACTTGCATTTTTATAAAAATGTTCACTAAAACCGAAAATTAACCTACTACTAAAACTAGCCCATATGAATTCGATTTTGCCTCACTTGTGACAGTTCGTTTGATATGAAACTATCATTCTATGCGTTATTATTCTAAGGTTACAACCTGTTACAATTTGATTCGTCCAAAAATTTGTTCTTTTTTTATGAGAAAACATGAACTAATAGCGGAGACGTCAGTGGCATTTGCCGGAAGGAGAATAATTATTATAATCGTTTATTCATAATTCTGATTACACGTCAATTAAGTCAATAGAAAAGTCAGTACAGAAAATCAGTATAGAAATAAATAAATATATTTATTTTATATTTGAAGGGTAATGCTTGCTGGTGAAATTATAGACTTGACTTGTCAACTTGTGTCTCAGGGCACAGTGGCAGTGCCTCTAAGATCTTTGCGATTAAAAACTCTTGAGTGGCGCTGTAACTGTTATGGGTCAGTTATCACCAGGCAGAATAACGAGTTCTTTAGTTTCGCGGTTGTTACATACAGGAAATGAAATTTTCGGATCTAGATTATTAAATATTAGACATAATTCCTTAATGACTTTACCATTACAGTCACCCGTGACCATGGGATCTGTAAAGGCGCGAAGCGTTAGTCTGTTTGAAAAAACAAATACACGCGATTTGGTCCTGGAAAAATAGTTTCATTCACGCCACGTAAATTCGTTTTGCCAGTATTTAGTACGGATCGGGTATAGGCCCAAAAGTGAATTGTTTCTCAAAGACTCAGAGGGAATTAATGACATAAATGATATTTTAGAATGCTTCATGTAAATATGGGCGTATGTACACATGTAGGCGTATTTGAATCTCGGGTTATAAGAACGTAAGAAATATGTATTTCAAAGACATAGTAACAACCTTGCCATTACGTAATGGGAACGAGACGAGGAATGACAATATTTACTAAAAGAGAGACGTGAAAAGAATTTCGCAGATCAATTCGTACTAAACACCTTTAAGCCATTAGGGGCGAGTGTTGCCCGCAATCCGATTACAGAGGCCTTCAGCCATAATCAAATATAGTCGATGGAAAGCAGACTTTTATTACAGCGCGTATTTTGTGTTTATACTCAGTTTCACTTAGGCTGTTAACAGATTAACTGCATGTCTGCAGTTGATGCGTGAAGTCGTTATCGACTTCATGCAGTCGAGGACTCGGCATTAAGCGTCGGCACAACCTCAAATGGCTTTGGCTGATTCCGCATAGTAGTGAAAGTGTCGAAGTAATCACTTTGGAAAAATATATAGTAAAATTGAGGATATATACTAATTACAGTAGTATTCGATAGTTATTTTACATGTACGAATGATTTTTTTTTTATATCAACTGAATTAAATAGAACACGTATAGTAGACCGTATACATTTTTCACATGGCGTTGATTACGTTTGTAAAAAATAAATTCTGAAATAAACCCAGTGTCCCTGCCGTTCGACCCCAGCAAAATGAACCGTATTGGTACGGTAAAAATGTTTAAATTGGAGCTGAAGTAGTATAGACTCTTAACTGCATTCGAAAGTCGACTGTATGCAGTTGAGACTTCAACTTCAAGCGTCGATGTGAACAATAGTCCGAGAATCAAAAGTAGTAATTGACATTCTTACGAGGATGTATTATTATTATAGAGCTTTGCTTAGGTGGCGAAAATTTGCTGCATATCATCATCATCAGCCTATTGCAGTCCAGTCCAGTCCTATTGCATATATTGTGTATTAAAACCATGATTAACCCACTAACAATTTAATTTTCTTTTATATCTGTATTTCTAATTTTTCTTTTATATATTGTACACTTACAATATATAATTTGAATTAAATCACTAATATTTTTAATTTATTTTTTAAACATTATACTCATATTATCTTCCTATTTATTTGGTTTCTATTCTAATTATTATTATATGTTTAAATATAACTAAATGGAAAAATGACGTCAGCGAGTGATTATCGTATCCGCGATTACCTCTAGGTTTTAGCTGAAAATCAGCTGTTTGCTCTTGAGTAAACACCGACGCTGAGCTATGACCTTTTTGCACTGCTGCAGCACACGTACATAACTGGGTGTCTAGCAGTGCTGCGACTCTGCTGTTTTTGTTTATTTTTTGTTTTGTTTGTGTTTTTGTGTTTTTTTATTATTTTTTTGCTGTTATGTACGTGTGAATGTAGTAACAAATAAACGTTTTATCTATCTATCTATCTATTTTCAGAAACGACATTTTTTTAGTAACCGCAAAAGGTAGATTACTTGAAAGTTAAGCAACATTTTTATCTTATTTTAATTTCGGGTACAGTACCTAAAAATCACCTTCTCTGTAGCGAAATAACAATCTATCTACGCTGTGCGTTTTCGTTCCATCCATCGATCATTCCATCTCGACGTCAACTTTTGCACTGAGCTCCTGGGCTAGGCCCTCGGCAATAACTGCCTGCAGTTAATGTCGACTACATGCAATCCATTTTGTCTGCATGGACTTCGCGCTTGCAGCTCGTTTAGTAGCAGTCTTATTCCGCCATGCTGATCGAATACGTACTGTAGACTTCATACGTTTTCCAAAGGTTCTGGATTTTCAACGGTCACGATAGATAGATAGACACATGCCGCTGGGCCACCATTCCTCGTATGACATGAATCATCAGGAGCAAAAACTGCTTAATGACCCGAGTAAACAGATGATTCCAGTTTCATTAAGAGAAACTCGTAATCCAATTACTAAAGCCAGAACCTTAATTAAATACAGTCGATAGAATACGGAACCATGTGGAATACAAGGGCATTATACGAATTTACGTAGAGGACGACAAATAAAGCCGGCATGTCCTTTTCTTCTTTTGGAACTTTTCATGTATTAAAGCTACTGGAACATACACATTCTGATTAAATTCTTTAACCAATACAAGACTTATTTTCTACAGAGGAATTTTCTTGGAGGCGATACTTACTGTTAGATTATGCAAATAATAGAGGTGCGTGGGAAGAGGAATCGAGACACCAATTGTTTCGAGTTTTATATTTCGGCAATTTCCGTGAATATAACAAGAGTAATAAAATCCAAACTAGGAACCCAAAACTGTCTTGTACGATCAGGCACCGTGAATACACAATGCCTGGTGTCAAAGTTAAGATAGAATAAAGGCCGATACATCTTGATATTTTGTTTTATACTATTAAGCGATGGGACGAACAAGTCGTGCGCCTGATGGTAAGGCTACACGGCTGTCCGTAACACTTACAGAGCCACTCAGAGCTTTAAATCGTCAAGATCTGAAGAGCATTACCACTGCGCCCGTCGCCATGCGAAATAACTTGACAAGTCCCCTGTGCCTGTAGTTTCACCAGCACCCTTCAAAACATAGTAATGCTGAGATTACTGCTTGGCGCCAGAAATAGGTAAAGTTACATGAATAGGTAGGTTATATGAAATTGGTAGTGGCGTCACTGCAGTGCTCCTATAAGCATCTAACTTAAAGGAGCCTTAATTGTTTAGTTTCCTTGTTGTTGAATACGATTGTTTGAATCCTCTACAGTTTTTATGTCCTCTGGTTGTGCCCTACGCTTTTCCTGCATGAAACTTCTTACGCCCATCAAGGGGCAGCATTGGGTGAGGAGATGCACAGGAGTTTCGTCTACTTCGTAGCAGAATCTACACTAATGACTCTCTGCCCAATATTTGACGTGCTTGTTCAAGTCAGAATGCCCTGTTAAGATGCTAGTGAGCATTGTGTCATCCAATGACAGAGCTTCTCTACAGTGTTTTAGACACTTCTCGGGAGAAGCATGTCTTCTCGTTCAGTAGTATTCAGCTTCTCCGTCTGTCATCACCACGTCTCTCAATGCGTTCTGCCCTTTTCACCTCCGTTATCTGATCTTTTGTCCTAGGCCTTAGTTCGGTCTATAAGTTTGATATCGAGTTTAACACGCCTGCCTGTGCATCATTCATAATTGAGGGCAGGATATATTGGTTCAACGAGCGCGTCTTCAAGCATGTGGAGTATCAATATTCTTTCAGCAAAATTGAAACGGACAAACTCTTAACCAAATTGCTTTCGCATTGAGAACAAAAAGATGCTTATTTAATAATAATTTACTTCCACACTCGTAACAATAATGGAACATCTTAAATTACTTAAATGGGTATTTCCTCCAAATAAATTCACATTATTTCACACTTCGTCTTTGAGTAACGATACGTATTTCATCTTATACATTTAAAAGCTATTTTCGTTTACATAAATGTTAATAGTACACCAATTTTTGTGTTTACGTTGCGTACTTACTTCAAAGAAATTTCTTAATATTATCTATCACGCTTCTTTTGCGTTGTGCTTTAATGTAGTACGAAGGAAAATTGTCGAATGATTCAAATTTTTTACGATTAATAATTGGTACAATTACATGATACATCGCACTTTGAAATCGATAATCATCACTAACCTATTTATGCGTCCCATTGTTGGGCACGGGTCTCCTCTCAGGTGATGGTTTAGGCCATAGTCCGCCACACTGACCCAATGCGGGTTAGGGCGCGTTCCATTATGTCGTAAAGTTTTGTCTGTCGCGTGTAGCATGTACCCATAGCATTACTGTCTGTCGTGACTGCGTCGTAGACGTTTATTTTATCGTTGAACTACAGTCGTGTCTAGCTGTTCCCATTAGATCGTGACGACATAGCGATCACAATTAAAATTCCAAAATATTGACAAACGCCGCTAAGAGTAAGGTAGAAATCGTAACGTAAGAAACTTGTAGTTGAGGGGAAAAGTGTTTCATGTCTATAACCGTGACTATAGTTCCAGTTACAAAAAATCATAGTGACAAATCACCGTGATTTTGTCCCGCCTGTCACTAATAGTCGTTATTATTACTCACTTTGAAGTAACGTTTAATTCCATTTCAAAAGTTGATCCTCAATAACCTTCACAGTTTTACAGGTTTAGGATTGTCGCCTTATTCGTCAACCGTGCAGCGTTTGCATTATTTTTGATCAATTTTATACAATTATCTTATTTCTGTTTACAATATTTACACGGTATTTACGGTATTCTAATTATTTTTTGGTTCATAATGAGAAATAAAACTATTTTTCCGG
>NW_020653774.1:1615306-1641197 GCF_003589595.1 Hyposmocoma kahamanoa
CTCAGTGGAAAAGTACCTTTAAAGTTGACAAGATCCGTTTAGTATACAATTCGTTCTCGTGACAATAACATTAATAATGTGTAACGAAGTGCAGATGCAAGACTGACTGGTAAGGCGATTATTAGTTTGCAAACATGCTGGTTTTGTTCTGCATCTGTTGCGACCACAATTCCGTAATGTATAATGTATATACATATAAGGTGTGTAGTCGCATACAAGGTGCTAATAAATTCAATTATTTTTTTGTGAAATTACTCCACTAGTTTGTTATATTTATTACTTAATACGAAGATCGGACATTTAGAAAAAAATCTTTCGATTCGACCGGAAAGTCAACCGTGACCATGAGACCTGTAAAGTGCCCGAAACGTTGATTTGTTTGAAAAAAACAGATATACGCGATTTAAATCCTGAAATTTTATTTCTTCAACATAAATTTGAAACAAAGTTATGAGATCGATTCAGAGGCATATGGTCTACTACGATCAAAAAAATCGTGACTTCAAAAAAAGGAGGTATAGCGACTGGCACGGTTTGCTACGGAGACGTTGGTTCAAATCTGGCTGAATCGAAGGAAATTTTTTCTAAGTCTTTGTATTAATAATTATAACAAACTAGTGGAGTAATTTCAGAAAAAATAATTGAATATCATAGTGGTGAAACATTCTGGCAGTCAATAAAACATTAAGGGGGTTCTAAATTCGACAGTGTTATTTTTTGTACGTATGTTACACGATAACTTTTTTACCGATTTTGATGGTTCTTTTTTTATTTGAATTTGACGTCGGGTCGGCGCTAAAAAGTGTCCGAACTTATAGGGCGTTAAAATCGTATACAGAGCGTCATTCACGCTTTAGTCTTCGTTTGTTCGACTGACAGCGAAGCAAGCAAAATTAGACAGTACTGCGATGACATTACAATTTAAATTCAACGTTTTAGCTTTTTCATATTCCTTTACATGTCACTACGTTTAAATAGGTTGACTTGGGACATTTTTTTCGTGGTTTTTGTATTAGCCCCGTCGTCCATTTATTTGTAAGTCAATGATTAGTCTCATTAAATTTTGAAGGAAATATTCCACCTCTGAGGGTGACAAACTAGGAGATGAATCCGGTTCACGCACTATCCGGTAATCGACTTCAATAGAACTTGGCAAATAGATGTAATTCCACAGACTTTTGAGGTTGGTTTTTTAGTACTCTATACTAAGATTATCTATATCTGTCTCCCGTTAAGTTGTTTTCTTAAATTTAGTAAATAATAATAAAAACTTGCTTTAAAACTTTCGTACTCAATTTGCTGCTCCCTGTATATGTAATCATGTGTACAGCGAGCACCTCGCCAAATAAACCCGCAGAATTAATTAAGTACATATTCACCAGAACCTATTTGTACGCCTCGCCGAGTACATTTACACATTACTACTTTACGTATGGGATTAAAATAATATTTCAGCGGGTTTTTTAAATTGCGTCGCAACCTTAGTACAATGAGGCCACAAGGTTTAACGCGAGTCACTTGTTATGCTATATCAAATGGTTTAGTTATTTCTTATTACATAAAGGTCTTACAATATACAAGACACCTAAGTATATTGTCTAAAAAATGTGCTAATTTGTTACACAGTAGGATGTACTTTAACCGATCATATAAAATACTGAAAACAGGACAAAATAATTATAAGCCTCAGATCTTTGCGATTTAAAGCTCTGGGTGGCACTACAACTGTTATGGTCAGGCGTGTAGCTTACCATCAGACGCACGACTTATTCGTCGTTGATATTATAAAAAAAAAACAACACTATACTTATTAAACTCATATTCATCCCAAAATTGCCCTACAGTTTAACGATACGCGGCGCCACCCGCTGCCCTTTCAGTCGCCATCAGACGCTTGTCGACGTCGAATCTGAGTCAAATGTTCTCATTCTGTTCTTATTTTATTTAAATAAATTTACACCGTGCGTATTGCGAAAGACGAAGAGCGACCCCCTTTCCCCCCACACCTCATCACCTAAAATCTAAGCTCGTTCGTCGATATAAGTATAATAATGTTATAAAAAGAATTGACGTACGACGTCATGTGGTTTTATTCCACCAAGGATACACTTGAAGACGTCCTCTGTGATTTTAGTTTTGTTTAATCAATGGCTGACCTTGACCAAATGCCCGAAACGTTCGTTTGTTCGAAAAAACAGGGCTGAATTAGCGTTCTTTCATTGCTATGACGAAAATTGTATATTATTACTTCTGTATTAAATTGGTCTGCATATCATATTAGTGAATAAAGTGTTTGTCTGTCTATCGATTCAAATACACTATATAAGTAAAAAAATAAATCAAATTATAGCTTTTTTTAGAAAAATAAGCGACCTCAAAAGGTCGTGGAAAAACATCTATTCATCCCCTAGTTTGCTACCCTTAGAGGTGAAATACTTTTTAGTTACCCCTCTTTCCAACAAAAAAGAATCATCAAAATCGGTTTACATAATGCCGAAGTAACCTCTTCCTTTTTTGACACAAGAAATCTGCCGTCCATTATCTAAAATGCGGCTAAATGACAAATGGTGAAATATCCGTTTTATGTAGCAAATTTTTTTAGTTTTTAAGCATTTTTACCTTGATCGTACACGACCAAGAGCATTTTGAGATTTATACTCCACTCTTTGCAGCTCTATAACTCATCGCAAGATATTTATCTTACACGTTCCCAAGTCGTGCGTCTGGTAGCAAGCGGCATGTCTATCAATAACAATTCCAATGCCAATCAGCCTCATGAGGCTGTGGTGTCACCAACACACGTAGGTACCCTGCAAAACCAGAACTCAGTAATGCTTACATTACTGCTTGGCGGCAGAGATAGGTGTGGTGGCTCTACTTCCCTGGACAAACTCTTTCACAATAAACTCTATACATAGTCCAATTACCTATGTGCAAACTTATCATAGCCATGAGTGAGCTATCAGGTTGTATTTGTGTGATATATACGATCACATTATTACCGCATAATGAGTTTGATTGAACGCAGATTGTAATTATACGGCGAATAACGTTTCACAAGTCCCTGTTTGTGAATATTAAGGACATTCATCAGAGGAGAAGCGGGAAAGACTGTTTGGCTATATCTAATGGTTTTGGTATATACTATTAAATAACGATCTTACAAAACAATTGCGATACACCTAATGAGATTGTCTAGAGAATGTGCTAATCTGTTACACGATAGGTTATGTGTACACATCGAGTATATAACCAGAAATAGAGAAGAAATGTCACTTAATTTGCGAACTATTCTACCAAATCATTACTGTGACAACTGCACTCCGATTGGCTAACCCGCATTCGAAACAATTGACAAGTGTCGTCAATTGTTTCACTTCAAATTGACCAGTAACTTGAGTTTTGCTATAATGGACGGAAATTGAAAAATTACATATTTAATATTTAATTACCTATGAAATGTGATTCAGTTTGTAATTACATGTTATGCTGTTCTTCCCATACCACCGATTGGAATCCCCCATTTTAGAGATATTATCCGCTCACGCGATACATGCAGCCGTAGACGCATACCACACCTAGAGATTGATGTTGATTTTATCGGTGTAACACCGGTGTTGATTTTATACCGATTTATCGGATATCGAAGTTATAACAGGTAACAGAACTAATATTAAATGCTATTTCGGTAACTACTCTAGCAAACCATAAAGTTTTTAATACCTGGGTCTGTCACTTAAAAATAATAAACAACTTCAAAAATACGTCACGACAATCGTGTGTGTTATTGCTTGGGCTGCTGATTTCGGTATTTATTTATTGAAAACATACCGTAAGTAGCGTTTTTTAAGTTTACCCTAGATATAAATGTTTATAACTATACTTTAAGGAGTAATTTCATGGTAAACGTTAGAACCACTCAAACGGAATATTATCATATTTATCCAAGTACACCAAAAATTTTATTAGTGCTGTTTAAGTGCAGGATTTGCGGTGTATTATTGTATTTTATTTGAGATGTTTTTGTTGGTAGTACGGAGGGTATTTATTTAGCAATGCAGAATAATAATTTTTATTTATAAAAACTTGTATTTAAACTGAATGCTTTTCTAATTTGCGAAACCAAATAGCCGCCATTTTGCGGTAGGAAGAGCGCATCGCGTGAGCGGTTATCTTTATTACAGTCAATACAGAATATTTTTGGAATATACGGAGACAAGGTCATTTGTTGGCGCTGTACTATTTCAGTTTTCTAATTTGTGATTTCTACGCAAACGAGAGTTGATATTTAAGTTCCATTTGCCTGATAAGTTGCCAGGGATGGCCTTTATTTCGTTTCTGTTTCTGGTTATATACTCGATGGATGTACATTACTCGAACATATAAAATACTGAAAATAGGCTAAAATCAAATTCTATACCGAATTATTTATTACGCTATCTACAAGTTATAATGAGTTTCCTCAGTAAACAAGACAAAAATACGAAACGAATTCTTACACAGGGTAAACTTGCAAATTAATACTGATAAATTTATGATTCATGAAGATTACCATAGAAGGCGTAACGATAATTGTATTTGATGGAGTTAAAATGACAAGGGTCTGTCATTTATTTTAATATATTTATAGCTTTGTGCTCCACACATATATACAATAATGAACATGCCTGTAACACCCACACGTGTACGAGTGCTCGTCGCATTTTATGGTATGTTAGAAATTTCTTTGTCTTCGTTTTTAAGCATTGTTTTTTATATTAAAGAAATAATTCGAGTTTTTGAACGAATTAAAGATGAAATTATTTTCCAACACGTGATATTAATTTTTTTACTAGGGAAACCCTGTGTCGTGGGTGCCATGGACACACACATAGACAACAACAAATGACACCCATAACTCACGAGATAAATAAATGTAGGCCATACGAATATTTCTCCCGGTCTGGGAATCGAACCTGGGGCCTCTGCGTGGTAACCGTTCGGTCACGGAGGCAGTCAACTGATATTTATTTATTTTGTGAGTTTGTTATAAGTAAAAATATAAAAATCGAACATAAAGAAAAATTATTTCCATCTGGTAGGTCTTAGTAGAGGATTTAGTAGCAGTAGAACTCCTTGTCACACAAGAACTACTGCTACTGCCATCCAGGGAAGTACTGCTTCTTTACCCATTTCTGCCACCAAGCAATAATGTGAACATTACTGACTTAATCTAATACAGTATAAGTAAAGTAAATGTAAAAAAAAACTATTATAGTATTAAAATAAGTATTAAGAAGGGAATCTTAATTATTCAATCTTCATAGTAAAGATCTACATTTAAATCTTAGAACCTAATGTGTAATTACGGTTCTTATACTAAGTAAATGTGTAATGTTATCGGGGTCAATATTATAATTTATAAAGCGACATCTCTTGTTAACCCCTAGTAGCTGTAAAAGTACCAGGTTGAGTGAAGAAAAACTTTCATTGATTTCTCATAGATGGCGCCACGGCAAATAATGCATTAAAATCAAAAACAAAAATACTCGCTCTGTGGCTCAAATAGTAAGCGGTCACCATGTTGTGGCACAGACGTCGTGCTCCTGGTAATAAGCGACACACCTATCTAATTGCAGAGCTTTAAATTTCAAAAATCTGAGGGTCACTGCCACTTAGCCTGTAACCCCGGGACATAAGTTGATAAGTCTCACGTGCTCGTAATTACACCAGCACGCTTACCCTTCCAAACGCAGCAACGCGCACATAACTGCTAATTATAAAGACTAAATTTGTATGGTATGTGTGTAGCAAACAAAAACACTCCTTTGTTGAATAAAATACAATGTATAAAAGATGATGGAAACTCCATTAAAGGTCTGGTGTCTGAAAACAGCGGTGCAGTCACCCAGCGATCACAATATGTCCAACGTAAAATAATAACTGTCTACAATATTGACACATGGAAAATTCAGGACTCATTCGGCCTTTTTACGGAAAGCAAAACACGTAGAAACACGTTACAATGGAAAATGGACTATTCATTTGGCAATAAATAATTCACCGCTATTGAAAAAACGTCCAAAAACTATTCAGCTCCACAAAGAGACGTTATGCAAATGGCCGCACGGGTATTTGACGCTACAGAGACAAAAAAAGGATATCTAGGAAACCACCGCTACATTGAAAACCTAGCTCTACAGTTTTACGAAGGTAGAGCTACATTATTATGGTACTAAGAGATGAACGAACTAGTCGTGCGCCTCATGTTAAGAGTCTAGAGACTACCTTAGCTCAAATTCAAATATTTCCCGCACTGAATCCGTTCTATTAAACACTGACTTTATTTCAGAATTTATAAAATTCCGAGGTAAATTTTTCACTGTTAACACTTTCACTGTTATGCTGAATCATCCAAAGCTATTTGAGGTGTATTGACTCTTTAGTGACACGCCTGTCCATGACAGTTGCATTGCCACTGCTCCCGGCACTGTACACACTCATAGCCCCGCATTAAGTAAACACTGCAAGACTTTACAAGATGATAAATTTAAATCTAATTCAAATTCAAAATATTTATTTTCAGATAACAGAATCCATTGGTGTTAGTAAAAGAGAAAAAACTTATAAGCTATTGTTAGTAGGAATATTATTCGTCATATTACTTAATTAATTAAAATCTAAAATATCATGTACTTACGTGGCATCTCGTGCGGAATCATTGTCCGTATGAGATGCCTCAGTATAGGCGCTCTGGGTTCCTTAGCCACAATCCTGAAGGATGCTGTTGTTTTTTTTATTGACCAAAATACGGGAAAAATACTTATTTACTAATTACAAGCTTCGCTCACAAAAGCCCTTCCGGCCTTATTCGCGGATAAGGAGTTTAGGCTATTTAAGATTTTAGCTCTATTATATTAGGCAATATAATATAATAGAGCTAAAATCTTAAAAAACTAACTTAATTACTTC
Organism: Hyposmocoma kahamanoa; assembly: GCF_003589595.1. Lineage (NCBI taxonomy): Eukaryota > Metazoa > Arthropoda > Insecta > Lepidoptera > Cosmopterigidae > Hyposmocoma > Hyposmocoma kahamanoa. The sequence goes on from NW_020653774.1 coordinate 1,622,258, forward strand.
TAGACAGGTACAAAAACATGCTCACTTACACGTGCATATAAATAGAATGGAATAACAATTAAGCAATTTATATTTGTTTGTTGTTTTGATAATTACATATAAATTTCTCACTCATTTTGTTCATTAATGCAGGTAACAAATATTTCCGATTTCTTCTTCCATAATAGTTATTGAATTTAGGTAGTATGAATTTCTTTGGTGAATTATTTTTCTTAATATAGTGTGACGAGAGTACGGGGTAATCTTTGTGAAGTTATGATATTTTAGTTTACTTTGTTGTGTACAGTTAATATATTACAGCATTTGAATAGTTGAGTTTAATGAAACTCAGTAGTAGATGATGATCTACAAATTTGTTATGAATCATTTTTGGAACAATTACACAGCAATTTCAGTTGTAATTTGTAAATATTTTGTATACGTGTTTTAAATGTTCTCCCATAATTACTTATACCAATTATGCTACTCCCCCCCGAACCTAATAACTAACGACGCTATTTTTTTCCGCAAGACGGCATGAAAGCAATTAGTATGGGTCAAAGCAAATATCAGCACCGGGGTAGTCTCAATATCATCCTAAATACGTTATTTTTAAATTTAGCGACCTAAAACACTCAATGAAACAACCTTATGAAACAGTCACTTCAATTCAAAGTTCAACGCCAAGGGATTAGTATGTTTCACTTGTCTACTGCATTATAAACGATTAGCGTTGAGTGGTTCCAGGCAGCGACATCAGAAAAGTAACTTTTCTTGTCAATGTGTCACTTTTAGCAGAAATTTCCATGGGGAGCCGTAATCCATAGTACTTGGGCGTTGATTAAGTTCCGCAGGCGACGTTACAAATGAAAAGCATCTCAAGGTCTTATATTATGTCACGTAGTAGAGCCTACTTGCTCACTGTTTCCGTCGAGAGAAACGAACAAGAAACTTAATAGCTGCTTGTTTTTGGTACATTTCGTAATCCTCACTGATGAGCTTTGTTTATGTGCACCTCTATACTTTGGTCAGGTAACATTGCCATTATGCTGCGCCGGGTCGTGACCTCGACCTTTTTAAATCCTATTTGAGTGTTAAGGTACAGAGGGCCGATGTGAACAAATCCTGTGTCGCAGGTGCCTTGGAAAACCACATATTACATCCAAACTTACGAGATAAACAAATGTAAGCCATACCAATGTTTCTCCCGGCCCGGGAATCGAACCCAGGATCGCGTGGCAGGCCGTTGTGGTGACCGTTCGGCAACAGAAGCAATTAAAATTAGCATGGGCGTCTCTCAAGGTTCAATATTGGGGCCACTTTTATTTTTAATTTATATTAACGACCTAGCTTCATGGAGGGTATAGAACGTGAGATAATATTGTTTGCTGATGATAGATTTCCCCCACATATAGACCAAATCCCCACAGCGTCGCAGACACCACGTTAGAGAATCCATTAATCTCCACCTAGGTGTTATTAACCTTTTAGATTCCTGAGCTATGACGGGCCGATAAAACTCTGCGCTAACGTTAACGTCGCCATATCACGATATATGAATTAATTGTATTTTCATTAAGTCGATGAGTCGAAAAATTGAATAAATCAACTTTCTATAATAGATTAAAATAATTAAACCTGCACGTTGATTGAGATTCAGGACTTGTGGAAAAAGTATGAACTCGTGTAAATTATACCTACCTATCTAGTAACCAATCTCCGCAGAGGGGATATTAGATGCCTAGAAGTGCGATGTCTTACATCTAATGTGAGATTAGTATACCAAAATCTCTCTAAGAAAAGCAGTGTTTTTTTGGCATTTGACTACTGCAACCTTTTCCTGTCCCACAAGAATCGGTCCTCAGGTATATCGAATTCGCAAATGGATTATACGTGGGGCGCACTATAAGTTTCCGGAATGAATAAGAAAAAATACTATAAATGGTCAGAAATCAATTTATTGTATAAACATTTATGCCACTCCTCCGTGACAACCTCTGACACATATTTTTCATACTCTTTGACAGCCTGTTCAGGTGTGAAAATCGTTGACCGCGTAACTGGTTCTTAATTTTTGGAAATAAATAAAAGTCACAAGGTGCCAGGTCGGGACTGTACGCGGGATGGCTCACAAGGTCAACGTTGTTCACCTTCAAAAATTTATTTGTCTGTCTGGCCGTATGAGAACAGGCATTATCGTGGTGCGAGTTAATACGGCATTTACCGTTATTTTTACAGAGTTTGTCGATAACTTTCGGCAAACAAATGATCGTGTACCAATTACTATTCACGGTACAACGATTCTCCAAAGCAACAATAGCCACGTGTCCAGTTTTATTAAAAAAAGAAGCTAGCATCCGCTTACTCCACTTTGCGTGCCACTTTGGTTGGTTTCGGCTCATCTCAAAAGACCCATACGCTCGATTGCTGCTTTGTTTTGGGGTCGTAACTATAAATCCATGTTTCGTCACCTGTTACTATGTCCCACACTAAATTTGATGCCCCTTCATTCAATCTGGTAAGCGTGGCATTGCACCAAGTGACGCGATTCGTTTTTTGAGCCTCAATCAATCACATGGTATGTCACACGCCTGTCTGTTTTGATTATACTGCGCATGGCATCGATATTTTTGTTGTTCACAGCACTGAACGGGCGACCATCACGAAATTCGTCACTGAGTTTCACACGACCGCGTTTGAGTTCTGCAAACCAGCTATAAATAGTCGTCTTGCATGGTGCATCATCATCGTTAAAAGCAGTTTGAAGCTGAGCAAAGTTCCACTGAGCTGTTAAATTACACTTAAAGTCGTAGAAAATCATACTATGAAAATTTTCACGTGTTAAATCCATAGTGATGTAGACAACTAATTTCTAAAATGACGCCATTATGTAAAAACAAGTGACAGTCAGATAAAACAAACTGTATGCTATAGCTAAAGAGCTCCGTTTTCAAATGTTGTAATTACTTTTTAAATATTGTTTATGTATGTATTCTGTAAGCTTAATAATCATTGACTTACAATTATATGGACGTCGGATCCGCGTTAAAAACGTCCGAACTTATAGGGCGTTAAAATCGTATACAGAGCGTCATTCTCGCTCTAGTCTTCGTTTGTTCGACTGACAGCGAAGCAAGCAAAATTAGACAGTACTGCGATGACGTTACAATTTAAATTCAACGTTTTAGCTTTTTCATATTCCTTTAAATGTCACTACGTTTAAATAGGTTGACTTGGGACATTTTTTTCGTGGTTTTTGTATTAGACCCGTCGTCCATTTATTTGTAAGTCAATGCTAATACTAATAATAATTTCATTTCCCGTAGTTTCGTTAGAACGTCATCTTATGTTTTTAACGGACTTCAACAAAAGGACGAAGTTCTCAATTCGATTGTATTCTTTAAAAGTTACGCGATCACTCGGACATATGTGAACCGATTGCCATGATTCTTTTTTTGATGGAGTGAGGGCACTTCAGTAGTAGAAGAAAATATTCACCTCTGAACCTTGCCCAGTTTCCCTGGATATCAGGCAGCAACTTAACTTTGTTTCAGGCATATGATTTTCGAAGTAAGATTTCTAATTTCAAATTTTCGGGAAAGTATTTATCCGCTCACGCGATACATGCAGCCGTAGACGCATACCACACCTAGAGGTGCCGGTGATGATTTTATACCGATTTATCGGATATCGAAGTTATAACAGGTAAAAAAACTAATATTAATTGCTATTTCGGTAACTACTCTAGCAGACCATAAAGTTTTTAATGCCTGGGTCTGTCATTTAAAAAAAATAAACAACTTCAAAAATACGTCACGACAATCGTGTGTGTTATTATTTGGGCTGGTGATTTCGGTGTTTATTTATTGAAAACATACCGTAAGTAGCGTTTTTTAAGTTTACCCTGAATATAAATGTTTATAAACTATACTTTAAGGAGTAATTTCATGGTAAACGTCAGAACCACTCAAACGGAATATTGTCATATATATCCAAGTACACCAAAAATTTCATTAGTGCTTTTTAAGTGCAGGATTTGCTGTGTATTACTGCATTTTATTTGAGATTTTTTTGTTGGTAGTACGGAGGGTATTTACTTAGCGATGCAGAACAATATTTTTTATTTATAATAACTTGTATTTAAACTGAATGCTTTTCTAATTTGCGAAACCAAATAGCCGCCATTTTGCGGTAGGAGGAGCGCATCGTGTGAGCGGATAGTACATAGTTCATCTTTTTATCGTATCAATGGCATGCACTGTAATGTTTGCTATCGTGGTGAAAGGATTTGCCAGTCGGCCTAAGGTTGGGACGATGCGACCTCCTTCATCGTCATCCCACCTTTTATCACCCTCTGGTTCCTGGCCACTTACTTTTGAAATTTTGAATCGTTCTTTGATTCCTTTCTTCATCATGCTTACTTTGCTTCGTTCCGACGTCACTCCCATCAAAATTCTCGAAAAGAAGGAACGTGTGCGTCGTAAAACCTCAATCATGTGAACCTTATGAAACATTAACTGCTTATAAAATATCGAATATTTATGCGAATACAGACCCTTTTGGGATAAGTCCACTTTGTTGTGTTATGTTTAATCTGTAGGAAGTGTTTTTATTCTATTATTCCTGTTTTTATATCAATGTATTTTTTGATACAGCCTTTCTTTTTGTTCTTTTAACCTCTTCCTCTTTTACGTGGACTAAGCCTGCTCCTTAATTTCGCCAAGGCTATGCTTAGATAGTCAACGATTGTTGACCAGAAAAACTGTATGTCGTGCTGGGAGGTTTCTTTCGTACACTCCAATAGTTATACAGTTCATAAAGATAGCTTACTGTTAGACCATTATATACTTGTCGACGCTATAATATATATACATTGTATATAAATATTTAGTACAGTTCTCTCAACAGAATAATTAAGGCGTTGTATAAACAACGGAACGCGTGTTTTGTTTCACTAACTTTGCAACAAGATCCTAATCAATCTTGCGCAAGCTTGTTTTGTGGAAGAGCACAAATTGTTACTAAAGACATGTGAAATAATATGTTTTCTCAGTTAATCGCTTGTTTAGAAACGTGGAAGGAAGATAATGGCGACGAACGTTACATATAAATTATTGATTCACGCAACATTACACACAATTGCACAAAGATAAACATTAACTATTGTTTGTCTGTGTACAAAACAATGCGCAATTACGCGCCTAGAAATTCATTTACAAATGAAATGTATTTGTGTAAACTGTGAGAAGAAATGAAACGTAGTATACTGATGATATAACTCATGTTTTACCAAATCTGGCATGCAACATTTTCATTATTACTATCATCAATACGTTTATAAGTCCCACTGCTGGGCACGGGTCTCCTCTCAAGTGAGGGTTTAGCCATGTCCACCAAACTGGCCCAAAGCGGGTTTGGGACTCCACACGTTTTCCGAGGGTTATCCGCTCACGCGATACATGCAGCCGTAGACGCATACCACAACTAGAGGTGCCGGTGACGATTTTATACCGATTTATCGGATATCGAAGTTATAACAAGTAAAAGAAGTAATATTAATTGCTATTTCGGTAACTACTCTAGCAAACCATAAAGTTTTTAATGCCTGGGTCTGTCATTAAAAAAAAAATAAACAACTTCAAAAATACGTCACGACAATCGTGTGTGTTATTGTTTGGGCTGGTGATTTCGGTGTTTATTTATTGAAAACATGCCGTAAGTAGCGTTATTTAAGTTTACCCTGAATATAAATGTTTATAAACTATACTTTAAGGAGTAATTTCATGGTAAGCGTTAGAACTACTCAAACGGAATATTATCATATTTATTCAAGTACACCAAAATATTCATTAGTGCTTTTTAAGTGCAGGACTGGCGGTGTATTACTGCATTTTATTTGAGATGTTTTTGTTGGTAGTACGGAGGGTATTTATTTAGCACTGCAGAATAATAATTTTTATTTATAAAAACTTGTATTTAAACTGAATCCTTTTCTATTTTGCGAAACCAAATAGCCGCCATTTTGCGGTAGGAGGAGCGCATCGCGTGAGCGGATATTGACGATATTTATTTTATTATTTATATTATTTAGTGTTGTTTGCGGAGCTGGCAAGAGTTAGGACAGTACACAAGGTAAACATGATCTGGTTATTGTCATATGTAATGTAAGCGTAAACTCAGGAACATCTTATTTAATTTACTGAATAATTCATGATTTTAGTGACGCAAGCATTTGGTATATATTCATGAAAGTGCTTGTTTTGACTGTGTTTCTTGTTTGGTTTATTTTAGTTGTTTGAATTTTCTAGAGCTACATGCAGAGAAATTGGCTACAGGTATTTACTTTTTGCTGTTATGACATTGTTGGTTTAAAGGAATAAATAAATAAAATAAACTTGTATACCACATACACATCATCACGCCTGTCTCCCACCGGGTAAGGCAGAGAATATGGACCTGCTTACTTTTATATCGCGAACAGAAGTTCGCGATATTAAAGTAAATCTTTGAAACATCCCCAACATAGGAAATAATAAAGTAATTTTAAAAATGTTTAGTTTAAAAAAGAACTTAGCTCAGATTTTCAATAATCACAACAAAAGAAATATCTAATTGTTGCCATAATATTAAGCGTAGGTACTAGGATGTGTAATGATCGATATAACAACAAATTATCCATTAATCACTCGGTACTTTGATATTTAATATAATTTTGCAGCATGCAATCACTCATGGAGTATAATTAATAAGTGATATAACAAAGACATCTATAACTACATTTGCATAATAAACCTTCTATACAACGAACATGAAATAATAACGTTTAAGTAATATAATTAATAAAGCTTTAAAGTAATCATTCGACACCTCTACTGAATCGCATGGATTTTAGAGCACCCCGTCTTATTGAAAGATCTTGTCGTAGAAGTACGCTTTTCTGAATTAAGAATAAGAAGTCACGAAAATGTTTCGTTGGCAATAGCCTCATTCGATATCATGGTCCGATCATGTCAGACATACAACAGCAGTTTCATGGACATGGATATCTTCTGTATTTCGCTGGCAAAACTTAAAATTAAAATTAAAGCCTTACGGTAATTGTTCTACACAATATATTGATAGTCTTTGAAATTTCAACTGCATTATAAATTAAGAAAAGTCTACTTTATATATCTTTATTGATGTAATAATAGTTTTATAACGACTGTTTGTTACTTGAATAAATAAATAATTTAATGTACTTGCTTTATTTTAAAACTTTATTGAAATGAACAAACAAAACTAAAATTAAAAATCTCTTATCAAAAGGCGCTATACGTACGCGCGTCTGCCGCGCATCTGCCGCGCGTATACGCGCACATGACGCGTTTACGGCGCGTATAAAATACGCCGTGTGCATAGACTCTTAGCCCTTAGATTAAAAAATTCTTAACAAAGAAACGTGATGAGAAAGGAAGTTATTTTTCAAAAAGAAACTGAAATTCTGTTTGTGAGGAATTTCTGAAAGTCAATGTTTCATTCCAAACGTAATGGCAATGACGATGTGTGCCTTATTGTACTGCAACACGGAATAAGTTGGTAATGTGTTATAATAATACTTTCTTTTTTGTTTTATTCGCTTGAATATGTAGTAATCTTTATTTCATTCTAGATGAAAAATCTAAACAACTTATAACAGCTAGATACATTAAAAAGTAAGAAAGTTTATAAATAAAAAAATTCTTTGAGGGCCGTACCCTGGGGCAACGTACCCAGAAGGCTAGCAACATTTCCCCTTTGAATTGCTAAACTTATTTTTTGGCGGAGATAGCTGTCAGCCTTGTGGTCGCCGGAGGCTTCTACGAGACGATCCGACAGCTCGTTCGCTAGAAGTTTCGCCTGTGGGCAATATTGGCGTATTTCAGCCTTTTGCGGTCCTCGGCCGCTCTGGCCACAGAGCCTGCGCCACCCATGCTTGCAAGGACATGGGAGGGGGCTACAGTGTCCACATATCCATTAAGAAATAAATAGAGGATGTCATTATTACAACACCAGATTACGTAATGCATTATTCTTAAGCGATGTATAACTCATTATCGAACAACTGTCTAAACTGCTGTTGTTGATTCTGCTATTTGGCTGTTGCGGTTGCGTCTCGCGAACAAGCAAGTATGCAATAGCCAATAAGGCAGTGAGAGAGAAATTGCTTAAATTTGCTCCACATAAGACCAACGCAATGGTCATTACGCGAAAGCTCAATTTCGACACACCACGCCTGAGCATGGGCGGGATAGGCATTGGCATGTCAAAGGACATCAATATTTAATAAGCACGTAGCTACCGTCTGCCGTAAAGCAATTAACATATACAAGTAACTCGCCAGAGCGGTCAAAGTAAGTTGGGGACTACACCCCGAGGTTGTTCGCATTATATACATGGCCACAGTCGAACCCATAATTCTTTACGCAGCGAGCATATGGGCACCAGCAGCACGTTAAATAGGGATCCGGAAACAACATGGCGCTGTCCAACGTGGATTTGCACAGAAAATGTGCCGAGCATATCGAACGGTCTTCCTTAACTCAGCAGTGGTCCTGGCCGGAGTGCTCCCTCTTGAGTGCTTCGCTCTACAAAATGAAGAAAAGGGTGCCCTGGCCCGAACTGGGAGACGGGGGGATCGAGGAAATGGCCTCGGTTATGCAAGCTCCTCACCCCGCAGAGCATATCGACCTAAAGTTCGTGAGCCTGATGGACCAAGAATCAGTCAATGCAAATAGTAACTTCGCGGTTAAAATTTTCACTGACAGCAGCAAGATTGACGGTAACGTTGGCGCCGCACTATCCATTTGGAATGATGAGGTGGAAACCATACTCGTCAAACTTTCCTTGTCGTCCTACTGCACGGTCTACCAAGCTGAACTGAAAAAAAGAAGCCTAGCTATGACCGGTACCCGGTCTAATTCGCAAAGCTTAGACTCCATGAGGCTACGCTGGGCGAATGGGACAGTATATATAGAAATGGTGAAACGGCGGGAATCACCAAGCTCTTTTTCCCAAAGGCGTTGGCCGCGTATAGAGTGGTCCATAAATTTGAGCGGCTGTTAATATGGCGAACGGCTATCGAGTGGAATTTCCTGCCTGCAGACTAAACTTGTTCCCTGAATATTATAACTTAGACCTTTTCAAGGCGAGAGTGAATAGACATTATTTAGGTATGCCTGCTACATTGTCGACCTCATCGTCACTTTCCACCAGGTGAGATGGAGGTCAAATGCGCACCTATTTTTTGTAAAAAAATAAATAAAAAAAAGAGAAAAGATTGTTGTCTGTGCAAATGAGTGTGCTGTGTACACGAAGCGTATGTGTATGAAGTAGTTACTTACGGAGAATTGAAGTTTCAAATAATAAATAACAAATAATAAAATAATAAATTACAAAACAAAAAAGAAAGCAAAATTTTTATGATTGTTATTGTTTGTGTAAATAATATTAAATCGGTCGAAGACGACACTTTAGGCGCGAAATGCAAAGGAATACCCAGTCTTTGCTTGGCCAATATCACGGATTTTAAATGCTTTTTAAAAGTGTATTTATATTTAAATGACCTAAATGGGGGAGGGATGTTGTTCCAGTACTTCGTCACCTGATAACGAAATCTGCCAGTGAACGCCACCGTACGGTGTTGCTGCACCAGTAAAGGAGGACGTACAGACCTTGGAACTTCGGACGTATGGATTACGAACTTCCTAGTAAATTATATCTATCTGTGGCAGGAAGGCCCGCCCTTCCATTTCTCTTTAATAATAGATATAAACGTACTAATCACAAGTAGCAAAAACATTGTCTGTAAGAAAAAAAATCTGAATGTTTTTACGTCTAAACGGCTGAACCATATTTGATGAATCTTGGTATAGAGTCACAAAAATAAACTTAAAGGGTGAAATAGGGGATGAAAGTTTGTTGGGACAACTAATCATTTCTCAATTTAGTAGTAGTAGAGGGCTACTCGCCGTGTTTATTCAACTCTGACGAAGTCGCGGACACCAGCTAGTAATAAATATGTTATAAGGGAACCGAATTATATTTTCTTTGAATTACCAACTTTTTACTTATATATTATTAAAAGAGGAATTAAGCTTACACCAATTAATTAGACATATGGAAACTTTTGAGCTTCGTTTAAAAGTCATAAACGTTTTATTTCGCCCTCATGTCTGCACGTGCAACCCCAATTTGTGTCTACAACCCCAATTCGAATAGGGCAGAAATTCCACTTAAGAAATTCAATTTATAACTAGAAAGAATTGGATTCGAAGTGGATCGAGTTTCCGTTTGATGTTCAAATATTTTTGATGGCTTTTGATATTTTATTCCATTTTTTATTACGCGTTTTTAGATGGCACACACGGCACTGACTTATAATATGAAAATAATCTCAGTACAGAGTACTAAAAAAACCGACCTCAAAAGTACGTAGAATTACGTCTATTTGCTAAGTTTCATTGAAATATCCCCTAGTTCGCCACTATACAGGACTTGATACTGGAGATAATAAAAATAGGTTCTCACTACGACACTACTCAAAGTATATCGAGAGAAAAACGCCTTGAATTGGAGAAATAGCAAAATCAACTAAATAATTGCTAAAAGTAATTGCTCCTAAATTAAAGTTAGGCGCTATTTATAAAAATGAATCTTCATGCGTGAACAGCCACCCTTTGAGGTGGATGATTTTCTTCAAAATGAAATGGGAACACTATGGAAATACCCCCTTTCCAACAAAAAAAGAATCATGAAAATCGGTTCACAAATACCGGAGTTATCGCGTAACATATAAAAAAAAAGAAAAAAGAACATACAGTCGAATTGAGAACCTCCTCCTTTTTGAAGTCGGTTAAAAACAACACACAAAAATAAACTTCAAATAGCTGTTTTTTAATATATACATACATATTAAAAAAAAGCTATTTGACACACATGCGTACGCACACCCACACAGTTTGTGTATTCACCAATCACTTGACACGAGCTCGCACCCGTACACCGGGATCTACTTTCGATCTCCGTCCGACATCCGTCCGAAACAATTACTGCCAAATAAGTAATACTTGACCAAATGAAGAGGTGCGTGATGCGAATGACGCTTCATACTTGATACTTGTCTTTTAATTTTGTCGAATATTACTTATTTGACAGTAATTGTTTCGGACGGATGTCGGACGGAGATCGAAAGTAGACCCCACCGTATGAAAGGACACGTCCGCACTAGTATAGACGCGTCTGTAGCGGTGCATGAATGGGTGGCGAATTTTAAAAAGAACCGACCTCAAAAGTTTATTTAAGTATATTTGCCAAGTTTTATTGGAATAGGTAACCAGAAAGTGCGCGAAACCGAAATAATCCCCTAGTTTGCCACCCACAGAGGTGGAATATTCCACCTTTGATGGTTCTTAAAAATTAAATGGATTATTTCGTTTGTAAATTCTGAAATAAAGCCAGTATCACTGTCGCTCGACCCAAGCAAAACGAACCATATTAGTACAGAAAAACTTTGAATTCGACCTGAGATAGTAAGTTGAATTTGATATATTTCACATTTAATTTGCATTTATAAAAGCTGCCCTATGTGAAAGTAAATAGGCGTTTTATTATTATAAAAATATACGGACGTTGTTGGTGTAATATGCGTAATTACTCTGTTCATTTACATAAACAAAATCACCATAAAATTGTTAATTCTACCCAGGGTCTTCAATAGGTCGAAAATCTACATTTTAGGGTATTTACTCGGTCGGTCGTATTCCACAGTTGGTTAATTTGCCGTCGACAAAGAGCAAGATTTACAAAATGAGCTTTTATACGATTGAGTTAAACGTACAATATCTTGTATTTATATTGCATGTATTTTTTTTACCGAGTTCTTAGATTTTCGCGATTGTTACACATAGGAAATGAAACTATTTTTCAGGATTTAAATCGCGTATATTTGTTTTTACAAACAAACCGAAGGAAAAATTGTTTAATTTCCTATGTATTTTTTGTCAAGCAGACTCCACTCCACCTGATGTTAAATGGAAAGTGGAATCCAACGTGAAGGTACCTAGTGCAGTGTTGTTACAATCAGTACCCTAGCCACCTCCACCGTGCATGCCTACAAGATGCATCTTCACGCCTCGTCTGAAGGACCCCATATCGTAAGAAGGAGCGAATGCGCTGGAAAGGAGTTCCATTTGTCGACTGTGCGACAGAGAATGGTGCTACCAAAACTTTTAGTTCGCGATGGAATACGGCAAGTAGTAAAATGGTGACTATGGAGGACAGTACGCTTATTTTGTAGCAGGATAGAGGAGGGAGGGATAAGATTGAACATTTCTTCAAAGCACTCGCCATGGTACATTCGATAAAAGGCGCAAATGTGTGAAATGTTGCACAGCTTACTACATAACATTTCTACAAAGTGCAGAGGTGGGGTGAGACCTCTTCATCGCCGATTATTCGTGAGGCGCGATGCTGCAATCTGTCCAAGGTACCAGGTAGGCACTTGACGGAGCCGCTACGGAGGTGTGAACAACACACAACGCAAGACCTGACCTGTGTTTTGTACAGCAGGCATAACTGGTCAGGCGTGAGTAAACGACGCACATTGTTCAGGACTCCAAGTTTTCGTGAAGCTATTTTAGTCATTGTTTCGATGTAGCTCCTTGGTTTCAGATCACAGCAGATCTCCATAACAAGCAAGGTGATACTGCTTTGATTCGTTAGATTTGTGCCACTAGAGAAAGTACGAGTAGGAATGGTGACAATTTTGCTGTAAACGTGCCAACCTGTGTTTTCTTAGCATTGAGCTCAACCAGATTTTTGGATCCCCAGTCGTGAATCAGGTTCAAAAGCCTGTTGAGCTCAATAACAAATGAGTATAATGCACATCATGCGGAGTGAATCTCTCTACTGTAAAAATTTTCACTCTCTGCAGTGAAAAATCCAGAGCCTCAGAAGAAGTGGGCGTATAAAAACCACATGTTTTCAAAATTTTGCAGTAGTTCAACACGAGTACCACAGAAATCATTCTTATTTTCTGGGAGGCTATTTATATAATAATAAGATTAACAGTTTTCTTAATTTTCACCCATTGTGCAGAGCGGAATGTAAGAAAGTTATTACTAACTGGCTGTTCGCTCTCGACTATGAGTCGACTGAAAACCTACTTACCGTACCGGATTAGGCTTAAGTCACACGCACACACATACACCCACACCCACACACATACACACACACCCACACACACACACACACACACACACACATATACACACACACGAACACACGCACATACACACACACACACATTGTTTCTTGTTATATGCTACGCTTTATTTTGTAATATGATTTTTTTTTAAACAATATTCGTTCTTTATTCACCTAGAGGGAGTGAGCCTGGTGTATAAAGAACAGACTCCAGCTCTCACTAAGAAACTTGTTATTTATTATACATGAAATCTAACTAGGTACTTATAGACCTTTATTAGAGAAATAAAGCGTATTGCATTGTAACTGTTCCGAGCCGCAACTTGACGGACCCAAATTGCTATAATAATAGCCGACCTTCGGTAGGAGATGGCTCCCCAACAAGAAGTATAATATGAACGTATTTATACTGCGGCATCCTTTTTTGTAGACCTTCCTTTAATATAGCACTGCTTTTACATACGTAAAAAGAGGCAGATATGCTGCTAGCATCCGCGTCGTGAAAACTGGAAAATCAGACAACTATACAAATATAAGGAAAATGGCGTCGTGTGTATTTAGCAAATGCACTAACTACCATGTCAAAAGTAAATAAAAAAACAATCACACACCACGCGTAAGTTAGCAAAAATATTTGCCATATTTTATTTATTTTTCTGTTCATTTTAATAAATAACAGTTTCTAATTGAAGATATAGATAGTATTATTCCTCCCGTAGCGTGTGCGGTAAGGACTTAGAATCCCGTCATAGATTATAAATGCAGATACGAAGATTGTAAGCACCAAAGTCATAAATTGGGTAGATGAATGACCGGTTATAGTCGGGATTCTTATTTATACAGATTTGTAATGTATGTTTTTATGCTGTCTTACATTATACAATCATTTCTTGCCTGTACGTGAAAAAATACAGAATTGAAAAGAAAATATTTTTCACGTTTGTTTAATAACAAAATGAATTTGTTTTCCTTGCCAGTGTGTGTTACTTCGTACCTACTTTACACAAAGTTCATTCTGTTCAACAAAATCATAATCATAACCATTCTATGCCTGTCAATGCAATGACACGCGATTATTGCAAAAAGTTTATATTATAGTTTGCGCGACAGATATCAACCATCGATTACTACGTCCCATATGCTCTAAGACTATGAACGTAACATATCTTGTGTATTGACTATACTCATTGACTTCCAATTATATGGACGTCGCGTCCGCGCTAAAAAGTGTCCGAACTTATAGGGCGTTAAAATCGTATACAGGGCGTCATTCACGCTTCAGTCTTCGTTTGTTCGACTGACAGCGAAGCAAGCAAAATTAGACAGTGCTGCGATGACATTATAATTTAAATTCAACGTTTTAGCTTTTTCATATTCCTTTACATGTCACTACGTTTAAATAGGTTGACTTGGGACATTTTTTTCGTGGTTTTTGAATTAGACCCGTCGTCCATTTATTTGTAAGTCAATGACTATACTCTATCTTTTGTAACCCCCGACGTAAAAAGAGGTGAGTTTTTTTTTTACAAAAAAGTAGCGCATTTAACGTTCGTCTCACCTGATGGAAAGTGACGATGAGGTCGAAGATGTAGCATGCACATCTAAATAACGCCTATTCACCCTCGATTTGAAAAGGTCCAAGACATAGCGTTCGAGGAATAAATCCGCAGAATTCCACCCCCTAGCCGCTTGCCATATAAATGTGGAAGGGAACCGAACGCTTCGTGCGAAAGTGTTCCTTGTGAAAGACTTCGTCAAGGGAAGTACTACCTTACCTACTTCTGCCGTCAAAAAGTAATGCTCACATCACTGCGCTGAATGATAATGGTGCCGGTGAAATTACAGGCATATGGGACTTTTTAATACTATGTCTTAAAGTGACGGTTGCAGTGGCACCCCTGACATCTTTGCGATTTAAAGCTTTGAGCTTCGCTGCAACTGTTATGGACAGGCATGTCGCTTACCACCAGGCGCACGACTTATTCGTCCCTTCACTTGGCGTCATAAAGAAATATATCATAGATATCGATGTCGTGACCACGAATGATGAATTAAGTTGAAAAATTTAAAAATTCTACTTTGTTTACTATTATTACTAATATATTGGAATATATAGAGTTCTTATGCTTTCACTATTACTAGACATTGGAAATAAAACTATTTTTTGGATCTAAATCACTCAACCGTGTGGGTAATAATAATAATAATAATAATAATAACGCACACACTCAACATAGCCCCGCACTAGGGAAGCCCTGTGTCGCGGGTGCCATGGACACACACATAGACAACCACAATTTACACCCAAACTCACGAGAGAAATAAATGTAGGCCATACGAATATTTCTCCCGGCCCGGGAATCGAACCTCTGCGTGGCAGTCCGGCATGGTAACCGTTCGGCCACGGAGGCAGTTAGAGGCTGCGACGAACGAGCAAGAAACTCTAGGGATTGCTCTTTTCAAATAAACTTAAATGCTATGATTTATACTTTGAATCAAATTTGTGTGGAATATAGACTTATCGTGTCGTCTTTTCATTATACATCTTTATCTAACACGTAGTTTTCAATTTTATAAGACTTTTCAATTAAAATACGTTTAACGTAAGTTTTAAACTTAGGAAATGTTAATTTCAATTTGTATTTGATTTTTAAATTAAAAAAAAATAATACACGAATAATATTTCCAATTCAATATATTCATATGTACGAATTTACAGTGAATATGATACATTTTTGGGTGAGAGGATAGGGACAAAAGGTATTTAAAGGAAGTAGGACGAGGGATAGAAGGAGGGAGGGTGTCATACAAAGGAACACTGTAATTTAATACAATCAAAGAATATGATCCACGTTTCCTTCGTCTAAACCACACTCACACAATGAGTGGTTGAATAGAATTTAAAAAAACAAGATGTTGTGGGAATTTACTATAGTTTTAAACTATCAAATTTTGAATATTAACCGGAATATTATTATAGAAGCTTCTACACTGCCATTAACTGCCTCTGTGTCACACGACTGTCCCAGGTTCAATTCTTGGGCCGGGAGAAATATTTGTATGGCCTACATTTATTACTCTCGTTAGGTTGGGGTATAATTTGTGGTTGTCTATGTGTGTGTCCATGGTACACGCGACACAGGGTTTCCCAGGCTATGTTGAGTATGCGCGTATGAGCTAATAAAAAGCCGTTATTAATAAAATTCCAAGCAGCTTATAAGAACGTGAATTCACAACCCATTTTTCAAAACTCTACACTTTCCCCAATTTCAGTCATAAAAATGGCGGCCCGACTTTAATAAACAGCCCTTAGGGCGCGTTTCATTTATCGTTTGACGTCTAGCTTGTCTCATAGAACGACTATCTGTCGCAACTATGTCGTGGACTTTTTTTCATTGTTGAACGACAGTCATGCCTAGCTGTTCCCCCTGAATCGTGACGACAATTTGTCGTTTCGCGGCAGCCGTCTTATCATTTGCACGACAGAATCGTTTGATGCACAGAAGTCGCCTCTATGTTCTTTTGGAAGTCAGTGTTAGTTAGTGTTAGTGTCAGAAGTTACGTGGTCGCTCCCATATGAATTTTAATAATGTATTACATAACTTGTTAGTTCGTCCCTTTGTCTTGATAAGCTCTCGTCGTAATGTCAAAAAAGTCGCGAACGACAGTTAGTCGTGTTGTACTATATGTGAACAAATTAATTTAAACACTTTAGACTACACGACATAATAGGAACGCGCCTTTACAGTGTTCGTTTTTGTCACTTGAATGACCGTAGATTTTTGTAAATGGCACCTCTTTTACATGTCCGGATTTTTTATGGACGACGAAGATAAAATCTGGATCGTGGTGAAGTTTTCAACTGACTGGAACCGCTGTTACAAATCGTCCTATTATACCTTAGAGTGGTTACACACGGCGGCGAGAAACGCGCGATTGTATCGCTACACTTGGGATTTATTTGGATTGCATCGATGCAAACGCGCGTTTGCATCTCTGCTAAAACTCGCCGTGTGTAATCGCTCTTAAAGCGAATCACCGGAGGAGAAGCGAGAAAAACTGTTTTGCTAGTTGAAATAATTTAGGTGTTTACTACTATACGAGCCCTGTACCCCACCTATGGGATCTGGCTCGGTCCGTGGCGCGTGCTCGGGTTCAGATCATGGGCTGTGCTCATGCTCTTCAGTGGCACAGCGGTTAGTACCATGGGTGCTTGATGAGGCGGTTCTATTCGGCCAATATAAGAAACGATCATTTCTAAGTTGGTTTTGGTCTGAGTATTGCCCTCAGAGTTATCATTATTCTGGTATTCATAGTACAGGAAATTCGGCAGAAGTTTGTTTGGGTGTTTTTTCCCCCTAAATAATTCTCTTTGGCAAAGTTTTCGAAAAAAAAGGAATCTAACAGAGAGACGGTCGAGATACAACAACACGATTATAAGAATCTCATCTCGTTTCCACTACATCCTTACATTTTTACATTTGAGAGATCTTGTAATCTGTTACGCCTCCGTATATTACCTCCGTACGATGTTGCTAAATCAAATTATTTAGGTGTTTACTATTGTACAACGGTCTTACAGAAAATAGACGATCCACCTAAGGATACTGTCTAAAGATTGAGGTAAGTAGGAAACACGCTAGGATGTATTTTACCCGATCATATAAAATATATATAACAAGAAAACTTTTTCTGTAACGAGTAGTAGTGTACCGAGTAACCTAAGGTAACCTATCGTCTATAATATAAGAATGTGCTAAGTATGTTACGCAATAGAATGTACTTTACTCTACTTACCTTAATTTATCATATAATTGCTCACGCGATGCGCTCCTCCTACCGCAAAGTGGCGGCTATTTGGTTTCGCAAATTAGAAAAGGATTCAGTTTAAATACAAGTTTTTATAAATAAAAATTGTTATTCTGCATTGCTAAATAAATACCCTCCGTACTACAACAAAAACATCTCAAATAAAATGCAGTAATACACCGCTAATCCTGCACTTAAAAAGCACTAATGAAATTTTTGATGTACTTGGGTAAATATGATAATATTCCGTTTGAGTGGTTCTAACGTTTACCATGAAATTACTCCTTAAAGTATAGTTTATAAACATTTATATTCAGGGTAAACTTAAAAAAACGCTACTTACGGTATGTTTTCAATAGATAAACACCGAAATCACCAGCCCAGACAATAACACACACGACGTATATACACGACGTCGTGACATATTTTTGAAGTTGTTTATTTTTTTTAATGACAGACCCAGGCATTAAAAACTTGATGGTTTGCTAGAGTAGCTACCGAAATAGCAATTAATATTAGTTCTTTTACCTGTTATAACTTCGATATTATCCGATAAATCGGTATAAAATCATCACCGGCACCTCTAGGTGTGGTATGCGTCTACGGCTGCATGTATCGCGTGAGCGGATAAAATCCTGAAAACAGGCAACAGTGAAAATAGCATAAAAGTCTAAAACAGAATAATCAGAATAATGAAACTTTGCACATAATTTTTGTAAGATATTTTTTTGCTAAATTTTGGTTTATGTTGAATTAAGTTGCTAAATTTTGGTTTTCAACTGAAGCCCTATAGTTATTCAATTTACATTTATCCCGAAACTTGAAAATTCGCGTCCGTCACCCTGAGACATAAGTTGACAAGTACCATGTGCCTGTAATTTAACCATTCAAATAGGTGAGGTGGCAGAACTACCCTTTTATAAAAAAA
>NW_020653774.1:1651197-1662075 GCF_003589595.1 Hyposmocoma kahamanoa
TATGAATTACTGTATTTTCATTATCGTTCTTTTCACAAGAACTCATTTTCGCGACGAAAGTAAAAAAGGCGAGAAAACAGAAAAAAATACCAAAGCACTTTATTTTACTATCCTTTTTTTAAAAGTCAACAGTATAGGAAATGAAACTATTTTTCCGGATTTAAATCGCGTATATTTGTTTTTTCAAACAAACCGACGTTTCGGGCCCTTTACAGGTCCCATGGTCACGGTTGACAACAGTATAGATAGGTATTTTTAATTCTCACAATCACGTACACTGAGCAGTTAGTTGGCTGTATGAGTTTTACTGTTGCCTGTTTTCATAGTTCATTATGAGAGTTTTTTTTTATTATTAGTTTATTTTTTTATTACAAATTTAAAAGTTCAGGGCAGCGGACAGTAGGATTTTCATACACAAGTCACACGGTCCTTACATAACAAACCTTCCGTGTTCGTTGTTTATTAAATGTTATTATTTATTTAATATTGATAAGCATTAAAATTATCTCTAAGTCTAATCAGTATTCTATCTACATATTATATATGTTTTATTAGTACTTATTATTACTTATGTTTATTATTAATGTATTTATGTAGATATTCTTTGGCTGCACCCCTTTTGCACATCCCAAATTTTTATCTTAGGGTTAGCAGGATGAAATTGCTACATACCAACAAGGCCACCTATTGCACATTAACTCCTTATTTTTACACCTAACTCTGTTCTGTGTTGCCACTGTTATTTTAACAATAAAGAGTATTTAATTCATTCATTCATTGTTTCCGAATGAAGTTGCTAATGGCGCGGATAGGCGGAATTGTCAAATATTTGTTTTTTTTTTCAGAAGGTCAGTACGAGTTGTTGTTTGCATTGGCTAAATCGTTGTTCTGGTCGGCTTTGTATTTATTTTCAGTAATT
This sequence comes from Hyposmocoma kahamanoa, assembly GCF_003589595.1. Taxonomy (NCBI): domain Eukaryota; kingdom Metazoa; phylum Arthropoda; class Insecta; order Lepidoptera; family Cosmopterigidae; genus Hyposmocoma; species Hyposmocoma kahamanoa. The sequence goes on from NW_020653774.1 coordinate 1,652,117, forward strand.
GAATGACTGGATTGGTGCCATTACTGGTAATGTTTTGTTGGTGGCGTTGAGAATTAAGCACACTGAGATGGAAGAAGGATATATTGTAGGGCTGTACCTACATTAAATAGTATTTGATAAATGATACTCTGATAACCGCTCACGCGATGCGCTCCTCCTACCGCGAAATGGCGGCTATTTGGTTTCGCAAATTAGAAAAGCGTTCAGTTTAAATACAAGTTTTTATAAATAAAAATTATTATTCTGCATTGCTAAATAAATACCCTCCATACTACCAACAAAAACATCTCAAATAAAATGCAGTAATACACCGCAAATCCTGCACTTATGAAGCATTAATGAAATTTTTGGTGTACTTCGATAAATATGATAATATTCCGTTTGAGTGGTTCTAACGTTTACTATGAAATTACTTCTTAAAGTATAGTTTATAAACATTTATATTTAGGGTAAACTTAAAAAACGCTACTTACGGTATGTTTTCAATAAATATACACCGAAATCACCAGCCCAAACAATAACACACACCATTGTCGTGTCGTATTTTTGAAGTTGTTTATTTTTTTAAATGACAGACCCAGGCAACCTTAAAAACTTCATGGTTTGCTAGAGTAGTTACCGAAATAGCAATTAATATTAGTACTTTTACCTGTTATAACTTCGATATCCGATAAATCGGTATAAAATCATCACCGGCGCCTCAACGTGTGGTATGCGTCTACGGGTGCATGTATCGCGTGAGCGGCTATAGTATGGATGTTGCGTCTGCCACGGTTTGCTAAGAGACTTCGGTTCAATTCGAAGGATTTTTTTTAAGTGTACAATCTTTGTAATAATAATTATAACAAACTAGTGGAGTAATTTCACTAAACAATCAATTCAATAAAAAAATTTTTTTTATTCATTTACACGCATGGACCGCGACGTGTGACGCAACGTGGGTGTCCGGTAACCGTCCTCGGAAACGTCGGTACATGACATCCTTCTGCCGAAAGTCCTCCTTCATGAAGGTAAACCGTTGTTGATGTGATACTCTTACCAGAAACGAATTAAAATTCACATTGTGGCGGGACTCGAACTGCCCGACTCTCAGGGCAGCAAGGCAACTTTCACCCGTATGTACTCCGCAAACTTTGTGAGTAATGAAGTTGTGACACGTATAGCAACGTCGTCGGTACCGCTGGACTCAATAGATGATCGGGGCTAGTCGGGGCGGTGCCACTAAGGGTACGGCTACTGTACTTCTTTTTCTTTTCCACCTTTTTGAAACCATCCTCGTCGCGCTGGTCTACTCGTCTCGTATAAACGTAAAGTAGCAGAATTCATTTTACGTAATTTGCTTTACGAAAGGATAAATGTTAGCTAATATTATCACGTGTAGCTTTCTAATTATTTGAGAAACGAATTATGCTATCTACGAATCGCATTAACTAGATCGATAATGGTTTCTTTGTTTACAAATCGTCGCCTTACCTTCTCAAACTCTTATCTTAAAGGACAAAGTTACTGAAAAGCAAAAAATGCTTTTACCTATTCTTAAAGTACCTAATTTAAAATAAATAGAGAGTTTTGCCATCTTTTGAACAATCACTCTTTTTAGGATACGAGTTTGAGAAAGTAAGGCATCGAAATGTCACGTCAGTTCGACAGTTTAAACAATTCCATAAATAACGTTTTTATTTCTAAACAGCCGCAATTATGAATTACGATTTCACCGTAAATGCGTTCCCGTATTTCAATTTTAACATAAAGATTTTGATACGACGGTACCACCAATTTATTATTATGTACATTTTGAGTCTTTATTTCACCACTGTAGATAGAGGATAAACTATGATGTATTGGAAGACCTCCATTTCATTTTCATTCCAGTTCCATATTCATTCTTGTGTCATCCTCGAGGTGTGTCTAATGGTTTATTAAGTTCAATTTAATTTTGTCTGAATAAACAGTCTTTATAGTGAACAAGCATATAATTAATTATGCTGGCGCCTTCCTCACCCATTCGTCCACAAACACAACATTATTTTATAAAAAAATGTGAAAATGGTTATTTATTTATTGTAAATATTTATCTGAACGAACAAAGTTGTAAGGGGCTCTCGCGTCGCGTGGTTATAAATACTCGTATATACATTTGCAATCGAACACGCGTAGCCCTCTGAAGTATAGCCGGCAGTACTGTAAAAACCAATTTACGCAAGAGCACAGACGGTACTTACGATATTTGATACCTTAATTATTTAAGCGGTTTTGCGAAGTCGGGGGCGACTCAAGTTTCGAGACGAAATAATATATTGCCTTATTCATAATTGATATCATATCGCGCATAAAACTTTCTGGAAAACTAAATAAACATCTCGAATCCGTCGTCGTTTAGCTATTAACCGCTAGATGACAGCACAATGATTGAAATTTCATTATAAAATCAAAACGTCATAACTTGGAACCACAGGTATTGATGTTATAGAACTTTCAACAGTATACCAACAGAATAAAGTTTAAATTATATCATCAGTCCAGAATTTGTAATTTCTTTTCAAATTTGAAGATACGACCAATCATTATCATGATTTCATTGTATTTCAAATTACGATTTGGCGACATTTGCGGTTCTGATAATCGAGGTTAAGGCAATTCCATTGTGTTTTCTTTCGTCCCTACAATAATAAAGCGACGACATTGGAAAGTATTTATTTATGGAATTCCCTGCCTGACACTATGTTTCCGAGCACATACAACCCGAATACCATTAAGGTGCGACTGAATAGACATCTTCTGGGCGAACTAGTTCCATCGAAGAACTTATCTTTGCTCTAAGACTAGTAATGGTCAAGAGCAATTCCATTTACTAAAAAAAGTTCGTCCACGGAAGTATTACATTATTTAACTGCCTCCGTGGCCGAACGGTTACCATGCCGGACTGCCACGCAGAGGTCCCAGGTTCGATTCCCGGGCCGGGAGAAATATTTGTGTGGCCTACATTTATTTCTCTCGTGAGTTTGGGTGTAATTTGTGGTTGTCTAATTGTGTGTCCATGGCACCCGCGACACAGGGTTTCCCTAGTGCGATATGTTGATTGTGAGCGTTATTATTATTATTATTATTATTACCACCTTTGTTATTTCTGCCGCCGAGTGGTCGCGGAATGCTGCATTCCGGTAATTGCTGCGTTTCGGTTTGCAAGGGTAAGGGTGTTGGTAAAATTACAGGCACATGGGGCTTGTCATCTTATGTCTCACGGTGACGGGCGCAGTGGCAATGCAGTGCTGATTTGAGTGATTTAAAGCTGTTAAGGCCCTTTCCACAAAGCAAAACCATTAAACCAGTCTAGTGAAAAGTGCTCAATTCCTAACGCCCATCTAGACTACAGCCAGTATTACAATAAGTTTATCTAAGATTGTTTACTATACTGCAAGGCAAACTAGTGGAGTGGCTCAGGGTGCACGTTCACACAAGGCCATTACATGAGTCAATTCAATGCACGTGTGGTGGGGAAGGTATTGGCCCGGAAAATTAGAAATCGTTCTAATTTGTTGGATTATGTTTGTCACTGGTCTGGAAATGCTTCTTAGTGGATTGTCTCCAATTACACAACTCCAATTATAGCTTGACTTAATGGAATGGCTGGTCGATTGGCCCCGTGTAAACGGCTCTTTAGTGTCACTACAACTGCTAAGGACAGGCGTGTCGCTTTACACCAGTCGCACGACTTGTTCATCCCATCTAACTAGACTACGTTCCATTTTTTATTTCTAACCGTAATTCTTACAATACAATACACATGAAGAAATATAAAAATAAAAGGCAATCTCTTCAAGGCAACCTTTTATGGCTGTCTATCAATCTTTCTTTTAGGCAAAGTGTTTTCTCATTCAAAGTGAATGACAGGAAACCAATCTATTACCTTGGGAATAGCATAATAAGCATCGCCTTTCGTAAATAGGTGTTTACCAACTTTAAGTAAAGAAATATTATCAGTAAACAACACTGTTTAATTATTATTTATATAAAGACCCAACTCAAAGAAAATACCTTTGATTTGACAGGATTCAGACTTGCGTTCATTCCACCCACAACGTTAGTGACTATATAACTTAAAACTAGAGTTATTAACAATTTAGCGTATTTTAAATTTGAATTGAAAGAATATAATAATAATAGATAAAAAGTATATATAGGTCAATCGTTAGATTCCGACTCGCTGGGCAGCGTTTCGGAAGTTACGTCATTTCTTCTTGTTCAAAATACCATGGTGTCTCAAGGCAAAAGTCTTTGACCAGTGTGTGTTGCCAGTGTTGACTTCCGGCACTGAGACCTGGTCGCTCATAACAAGACTGAAGGTCACCTAAAGGGCAATGGAATGGGCTACCCGATCTAGGACAATCTGCTCTACCAAAATGAGCTCCGGACCGAGACAGCAGACCTTTCGGTTAACTCTATACGTTTGTTATAGATTTTTAGTTTTTAACTGCTTTGTTGCATTACATTTGCAGAGGGTCTACTCCCATTCTCAGCCTGACATTCGTCCGAAATAGTTACTATGAAATAAGTATACTAAATAAAAAGACATTGTTCAAGTATGAAGCTTCATTCTTCTATTTTGGTAGCAGTAGAGCTTCTTATGAAACTGTTCGTCCGGACAAGTACTGCCACCTTATCCATTTCTGCCGCTAAGCAGTAATGTCACCATTACTGTGTTCTGTGCAATTACAGGCACATGGGGCTTGTCAACTTATGTCTCAGGATAATAGAGACAATCCATTATGGAGTATTTCCAGACCAGTGATAAAGACAATCCAACAAATTAGAGACTCCAATTATAGCTTTGCTAAACGGAACGGCTCATCGATTGGCCCCGTGTAAACGGCCCTTTACCAGGTGCACGACTCGTTCATCCCGTCTGACCAGACTAGGTTCTATTTTTTATTTCTGTGAAATTACAAGCACATGGGACTTGTCAACTTATGTGTCAGGATGATAGACGCAGCAGCAGTGTCCCTCGCGTGTTTACGATTTAAAACTATGCGTACGACTTGATCGTCTAGTTACTTGGTATCACAAAAAGGGCATTGAAAAGGGCTATGCTAATCTAGCACAAGCGCTCTACCAACTGTGCTACGAGCCAAGTCTGCCTTACAAACGGCTTAACTTTTTAACGGTTTATATTTTTTTATACGGCGTATTACAGATACGGATTCGAGTCCTATCAGATAGAAGGATTTTTCTTCTTCGATCTTTGTATTAATATTTATAACAATCTAGTCTGGTGCCTGCGACTTCGTCTGCATATAATACCTAAGTTTTTCGATTAGCCTACACTGTACACTATACTACTACACTAATTACATACTAGTTTTCATAGTTTTATTGGTTCTCTAATTACACAAGGTACACTAATTACATACTAGTTTTCATAGTTTTATTGGTTCTCCATACAAACTTTCATCATCTATTTCGCCCCCTTTAAGATTTATTTTTGTGACAAAAAGTAGCCAGTGTCCTTCTCTAAGTCCCATATATGTCTAAATTCATCAATTTTGGTTGTTGAACCGTTGGGTTTAGGCGTAAAAGTAACAGACAGAGTTACTTTCGTATTTTTAATATTAGTATGGACTTTTTTATTTGTAAGCAAAATACATCATAAATACATTACAATCCAGTCAAATACAAGACTGACAAGTAATTTACATTTCACTCAATCGAATAAATTAACTAAGGTATCCATCCACCCACTGGCAATTTTCTTATTATCTATTAAGAGGGAGCAGAGGAAAAATTCCTAATCTTCGATTTGATTTTAGAGGGGTATGTCCACTTTAAAGTTAAAAATAAAATATTGTATGAGTAACTACACGATATATTCAAGCATAGGCACTAATCAGAAACATAAAACAATAAAGTGTCCTCGATAGATAAAAATCACGAAATGACCTCTAATTTTCACATTTTTTCGATTCATCCTCGAAATGCTACAGGTTATTAGGACAAAAATTAGATAATTAATTATATTTATGCATGATCGAGAACTGTCACTACGGATTTTTTTTAATCCCTTTAGTTTTAGAGTTATTCCGCTAAAACGAATTTGGTACTTTTAATGCGCAAAATTCAACATCCTCCTGTCGCATGTCACGCGAACTTCAGGCATATATTTGTTTCACAAATTTGGGCGGAGCCAACGTCAAAACTTTTTTGGCATGCTCCCTCTTAAGGCGAATACACTTTTATCATGTGTTCTTTTTGTTTACTATACTTCAAATGGTTTTGCCCGTTTCAAACGTCTTATAATACCTGTGTTGTCAAGGAGCCTAAAGGCCTCGACTATCACGTGATAGTGAAGCCTGCGTTGGCGGGCTTCGACGTACGCGCGCGAGTTGAAGGCAGAGCTTAGGAATGCGCTAGTGCTGTGACCTAATTAGTCATAAGTAATCTCATCAAACGACAAATCACACCCTAACTAAAAGTATTGGTAGTAATCTTTCAAAAATATTTTAAATATTGATTAACATAATAATAAAACAAAATTATAATAATCACACATTTATACATTATTTACTTCTTGAATGGAGAATTTAAAATCAATGTAATTTAATCATCAACTGATTTTAAAATAACAGTCAGGTCAGAATCGGAGTCACTATTATCGCCTTCGCTGACCTCAATCACGAATTGATCTATAGTATCTTCAATTAATGCATCTCTTTGCCAATAATTTTCTTCTAAAATAATTACGTGATCATGAAAGCCACGCCAATCTTCCTCTGAAATCTGACCAAGTGCCAGCTCCGTAACTTCTTTTAATCTTTTTAAAGATAAATCGGAATTGACATTGTGTTGTCTTACTATGCTTTTTAATTTTGACCAAGCCAACTCAATTGGGTTGAGATCGCACATGTACGGCGGTAGTCTCACTACGACATGGCCATGACTCCTGACGAATTCGTCTATTTTGAAAGTCTTTTCAGTAGGTTTATGCAACTCAATTAAATGAAAGAGCTCATCTTTTCTCATTGTAAGTGACGCTTCCACATTATTTTTGTTTAACCATGCCAACATTACCGGTTTGGTGCAGGACTTCGTGGGACTTTATTTTCTTGTACGCTATGATATGGTGCGTTGTCCATCACGACAACACTGTTCTGTGGCAGATTAGGAATCAACATTTCATTGGCCCACTTTTCAAAATGTATGCTATTCATTTGCCCGTGATAATCGCCTGATGTAGTACCAGCTTTAAAAAGTAACTTCGCGTTGTTTAAAAAGCCCCCTCTTGATCCCGCGTGAACAAGAATGAGCCTATTTGTGGAGCTGGTATCCGTCAACACTGCATCAATAATTTCATTTCTCCAGCATTTTTTAAAAGTGAGGTTATTGTCAATCCACGTTTTATCTAAAAAAAATATATTCCGGTCTTCTTGTCTATACTGACGTATTTTTCTCAAATATATTGACCGAGCAAATACAACAGCTGGCCTTTCTACCAAAATACTACGTTTATTATGACATTTTAGCCATTTATATCCCACTTCTTTAAATAGTTTTCTTAAACTTGTCGCTCCCCCTGGAAATTCAATTTTTTCTCTAATAGATGCCAGACGTTTAGGACAAGTAGGGACAATTTTTTTTGTTAAATAACATTCTTCTATAGTCTGCTGTATTACACTTCTATCAAAATCAACGACGTTTCAATTTTTGCGTTTGTTACACGATCTCCCTCTTTTAGAAGGCGAACGAAGAGGTCCTTCTTTAGCTTCTTTTTTTATTCTAGCTAAAGTTCTTTCAGATAGTCCAGTATAACCGCTAGCTCGGCCGAAAGAATCGCTTACAGGTGAAGTCAAAAAGTTGTTCTGTTTCTCTACAGTACACATATCCAGAACCTTTTTTGCCATTTCTCGTGCTTGGCGATGAATAAAGACACGTTTTTTTGTACCGGAACATGAAGGAATCGGATCAGTCATGTTTAAAAACAAAACAATAACACAAGACGCCTGAAAAGGACAGTGGAGAGCAGAGGGGGTAGGCAGCGGCTGAAGGAAACCATCTTAAATAAGAATAAGATAAATATTTTTCGCAGCTTTCACTTCTGACTTAAACAAACGAATAGTAAAAACTGCATATGTCAAAAGTGTAAAAAACGTAAACGTAATTCAAAATATAAAAAGTATTTACAAAGTCGCCAACAACGCCACTTGAGTACACGATTCAGTGAGCATATAGTAATTTTAATATCATTGACACGATTGGTAATAAGCGTCATCGTTGAATGTCAAGAACAACAACACTACGCTAAGGGTGTGCGAAGGGAGGCGTGCGGAAGGCGGGGTGAAATGCTACCGCCCCTCACCTCAGGCCCCGACTGCCATCAACTAGCGCGCGTACTGTACATTAGATGGCATGAACTAGTGTAGTAATTTCACAAAAATAAATGATTATGAAAACATTAAAGAATTTAATAAAATCAATATCACAATATCATGTTCAATATATTCTACGAGGGTAAGTCGTTAATATAACCTTAAAACAGAAATAGCCCTAAACAGGCATGGGGCGCCAAGCGAACAAAGGACCTTGATGATCTTGTATCATTAAAATCGACCCTCTGGACCCTGGCTTTAAAAAGGTCGAGACCACGACCCGCCACCCCATAATGGCGAAGTTTCCTGATCGGAGTGTCTTAATCTACTCCATTTCAAATATGTTTCATCAATTTAATACCAACGTCGGGTAAGTCAACACCCCAGTGAAACCAAGTTGTTTGTGAGACAGAAAGTTGTTACAGGAAATAATAGGGGTTAAAGTATGAAATTGCCGATTTGTACTGAAAATCTAAATTGTTTATTTTTTAAATTTTTAACAAATTTATTTAATCAAAATAGTTGCCATTATTATCTATACATTGCTGCCATCTAATGGGAAGGTTATTAATGCCTTTGCGATAGAACTCCGACGATCTAGACTGCACAAACTGTGTGAAAGCATTTTGTACTGCCTCCTGGGAAGAAAACTTCTTGTCACGTAGATAATTGTCCAAATCACGAAAAAAATGGTAGTCCGTTGGAGCAAGGTCTGGTGACTACGGAGGATGACGAATGGTTTCTAACTGCAGTTCCTGAAGGGTCAAAATGGTTTCTCGTGCTGTGTGAGGTCTCGCGTTGTCGTGGAGCAATAATGGTGAAGATCGATTCATGAGTCGGGGCTGTTTTACTGCTAGTTTTGTCAACATGGTTCGGAGTTCGGCACAATAGACATCTGCCGTTATTGCTTGACCAGATCGGAGAAAACTATAGTGAATAACACCATGCTGAGACCACCAAACAGTTACCATTACCTTTTTATTGGTAAGTTTTGCTTTAGGACACTGTTGTGGCATTTGACCTGGGGTCAGCCATTGCATTTTTCTTTTCCGGTTATCATAAAGAATCCACTTTTCATCACATGTTACAATTCGATCCAATATTCCTTCATTTCTGTACCGGTTCAACAAGGCAACACAAGTTTCAACACGCGTTTCTTTCTGCAGATCAGTCAAATCATGAGGCACCCATTTTTCGTATTTTTTTATTTTATTGATTTGACGCAAGTGAGTCAATATTGTGGGTAAGGTAACGTTAAACCATGCCGCTAATTCCTGGGTAGTTTGACTAGGATCGGCTTCCAGTATCTCTCTTAATTCATCGTTATTCACCTGTGTGGGCGGTCTTCCGCGTGGCTCGTTCTTTAAGTCGAAATTTCCATCACGAAAGCGTTTAAACCAAAATCGCACCGTGCGTTCATTAGTAGTCCCCTCTCCAAACGCAGCATTGATATTGCACACGTATAGTAATAAAGAATATTTCGAATTTGCTAATACTCATTAACATTATAGTTATATTTCTTGGGCGTGGTTGCCAAGTAGTTATCTTCGAGGAATAGCGGGGTCTTCTTTATTTGAGTAAAGTACGAAGTGCAATGAGTTC
>NW_020653774.1:1662085-1669528 GCF_003589595.1 Hyposmocoma kahamanoa
TGTCGTTATCTATGGAATCTGGCCATGTTGGTGGTCGTTCCTTAACTTTATATTAAAGTACAATTAAATGTACACAAGACACAATAAATTCTATTACATTTGTACACCTGCTTGCTGGTTAAACGAATACATTGTACCTAAATTAATTTAAGATCTGTATATTTACTGTATTCTATTCTATTCTATTCTTAAGTTGATAAGTCTCACGTGCCTGTCACCAGCACCCTTAGTACCCTTTAAAACCGGAACGCAGTAATGATCATATTACTGTTTGGCAGCAGAAATAGGTTTAGTTGGCAGTACTTCTCTGGATGAACTCTTCCACAAGACGCTCTACTGATACAAAACATTTTATTTGTTTTGTAGTTTTTTGGTAACTGAATAATTGAATCTATTATATTTTGTTTATTAATTATTCTTAAATTATTGTGTCTGTACATCCACACACACACACACACACATCTCTAGAAACTTCAAATCACAAACTCATCGAACCCATTCTGTGTGAAATGAACTATTAAGGATACTTTTAACCCACGGCGTAAATAGAGGCAATTATAAATTTGAAGCCTTTGACTGTATGTCTGTCTGTGGAATCATCGTACCGAAACAGATGGACAGGTCACAAAACGGCTTTTTTTATTTGAAGGTTAATTTTTAATTCTTAGCTATGTTTTTGATGAGCATCTATTTAGCTGTTTAAAAGCTCTGTTCAAAGTTAATATAGGGATCTCGGTCAAAAAATGAATATTTATTTTATTTACACTTCGAGCAATTCAAAATTTAACATTACTGTGGAAATTCAATAATTTTGATCTGATGCTGCAAACTAAATCAATCTGTCCTAAATAGTGACTTTATTGACTTTTTGGAGTACACGTTTTGTATCGGAGTTTTGTCCTGTCAGTTCAGATGTTATTGCTCTCCCGCTAAGCTACCGCCGCTCTTTGAAATCGAAAATAGCATGATTAAATGTTAAATTTTATTTAATTAAGGATTCAGCAACTAATTGAGCAACTTAAATATTTGAAATTGAAATATCTGTAAGAAAGTTTTCACTGCTTTTGTAACGTCTACATCTGCTTTTAAATTTTGATGTTAGACTTTTTGTTGAAAATCCAAGATACGAGGTTTTATTTAACAAGTTTCTATGCTTGTATAATCGTAAGTCGTCTTTATATTCAAGTCGTTACGTACCGTTTTTAACTTATTAACTAAAATAACGGATAACTAAGTAGAATTTTTGCTCGACATGTTTCAAACCAATCGATCGGTCGAATAGTCGGTACCCCCCGGCTGGAAAACAGTGCTACTACGTCAGTGGTTAGTGTAGACGAGACTTTTGAAAGTGACGTTGTTAGTGTAGTGTGCAATCGGTCGTATGACTTTAATAAAAATGAAGCAAACGAGCCCGCTGCCCTACTGAGTGATCGAGCTACCAGAGTAGACCTGTGTCGGTCCATCATTTTTGATAACCCGGGTCTATCATGACCCATGCTTAATATGATTGGGTCAAATGATTCGATCATATGTTGGATATTTTAACGGGTTACCGCCCCTCGTGATACTGCCATGTGGCATTTAAAAGTGTAAAATTATACAATTAGCTTTTATTCTTTCCTGCTGATGGGTAATGTGTCTATATATAAAAATTCTTTTTAAGAAAAGTAACGGTGTTACAAAACAGAACTACATAACAAAAAACTTACCATCAATATTAAATAATAAATAAAATAATCAAAATTACTAATTTATTGTTCATTAATATTTTAATATTAGCTAGTGCACTCATAAATAAACAAAACACACCGAAAAACATATTAAACTTACAAAATTACCGTGTAATGGACACTACGCTACGGAGCAATTAGGATGAATGATTGATAGACTCATTGATCCGTTAACCCGTTGACCCGTTGAATCGTTGATCGATTGTTTGACTTTTTGGTTCGAACGTAGGTTCTATCGAACGTATGCTCTATCGAACAAATGTTCGACCCAAAGAAAGAGTGAGAAGGCGAACCGTGTCGTGAATGGGGACTTCACGTGAGAGTGAACGAGACAACAATAGTATTGTGAATTGTTGAAAAATCTCTAAAATTATAGTGATAAAGTCGAATATTGCGCGCATGACCCATGAAATTCTAAAATGGTCGGGTTATTTAGAAGCTAGTAGCCCGGGTTATCAGGTCACAGGTGCTGATCGATCACGATCGACGCACGACCAGAGCTTTGGTGCACTGTTTCCGTCGACTTGCCGCCGCGGAATCTCATAATTAAGAACCACGAATTGGCTCGAAACATGTCGAGCAAAAACACAATCTTGTCTATTAATTCATGAGATTATCTAAAATTTCAATGCAATATATACCCAGCATAGGATCATTCTAGGATTAGTATTCTGTGCCTAATTTCCGTAGTACTTTTAATTATTGAAGTTTTAGAGCACATTATAGTATTAAATTAAATTTAAAAAAAAATTAAAACTTTTATTTAAATATATACGTGTGTCGTAAATGTGTAGTGTGGCTTAAAAGGAAGGACATACATGTACCATTTCCTCGGGACTCAGTCGACGCCGATACAGGAACGACTGAAAATCAGCGTCTGTTTCAACCGAGATAGACATATTGCTGAGTCGTATCCTTTTCCTCGCTTGAGCCACTACGCACACTTACTAAATTAAATTAATAAGTCACTTGTTGTTTTCTTTTTAGTTGTAATTTTAGATATAAGTGTGTGTAGTGTTTCAATTCAGTGAATAAACTTCTTTCTTTCTTTCTTTCTTAAATAATATTTCACGGGAATGTAATCGATGAATACTTAAAGAATAAAAATTAACATCGAAATTAAACATTGAACAACAACACTCAAAATTTTTGAAGCACAAGTTCTCTCATATAGTTTTATTTATGACGTATTCTGAACGATATATGAAGAAATATAGATATGAGAAGTATTTTGTATTATACTGAACGCATAAAAATCACAACTATAATTAAAATGCAATTTCAATTGACAATTTAGAAAATTTCAATAAACATTTATCATGTCATTAATTTACACTGACATGTTAATTCATTGCCTATGATTAAAATTCATACTTTGACATACTGTACATGTATTCATTAAATTATCGATATCTTTTCATCGATATACCTCATCTCTACGCAAATGCAGTGTAATGAGGCAACCTTTGCATGTTATCGTAAAAAAAATTATGAATTTTTGAAAAAATGTTTTCCCGCTCATTTCTCACAAATAAAGATTGATTTTGCTCATTAGCATGTGTCACACTCAAACCGCTAAAGATTGTTAATTACTTACCATTTACAAAACTTTTAATCGGTTTGAAGGCACACTGATAAGTAGAGTCGATTCAACTAAATATGATGCTGGCATTAACAATGTAGTAAAGATGACACCTTAACATGATACCGAACACCGCAGACAGTCAGATGATTGACACGAAAATATAGGACAATATTGTTGTTTTGTGAGAGTCCCGTGCACTCTACGAGTTCGATGGAACATCGTGTCAAATTATCCTTTGTAATATGTACATGAAGTAAATTAATCCTACCGCTATAACTATTTATCATCTCAACTGAGCTTCCATAACTACAGATTTCCAAATTCTTGCTTTATTCAACGCTCTTTGATTTAGTTGTAGAAATGCTACCTCGCAAACTCGCCAACGCAAACGTATATTTGCATTAGCTAGAGCTGCTGGCAAAGATAAGGCTGGGATAAGAAGACACTAATCTAGTTTGGTCATCAGTAAGTTATTGGTATCTCTTGAAGCCAATAAAAGAAACGTCGGCTACTTCCCTGCTAGCCGTGGACTTGCCGCACTTTGTAGAGACACTTGTTCTTTGTTAAATTATTTTGGTTACGCAACAATAGATACACTTTCAACAAAACCTATATACAATTATATATATATATATATATATATATATATATATATAACATATACGCAGTAATATCAGCATTACTGTGTTCCGGTTTGTAAGGGTTAAGAGTGCTGGTGAAATTACAGGCACATGGGACTTGTCAACTTTTGTGTCAGGGTGATGGGCGCAGTGGCAGTGTCTCTCAGATCTTTGTGGTTTAAAGCTCTGAGTAGAAGTAGGCACAATGTATTTAAGTATAATAACTAGATGGTGCGTATTGCGCCTGGTCTCCTAAAGCAGCCCGCGAGGTCTTTATTTTAGTTAAGGTGAGTCACTGGAGGAGAAGTGGGGAAAAAACTGTTTTGCTAAATCAAATAGGTTTGGTACTTACTATTAAATATCGATCTTAAAAAACTACGATGTGACTAAGGATATTATCTAATGAATGTGCTAATGTGTTACACATTAGTAATTACTCGACCGTATAAAATCTTTAAAACTGACTAAAATAAAATTCTAAAATGAATTATTTTCGAATAAAATATCAAATTTTGAACATAATAGTTATATGGAGATATTTCTTTTTAAGTACTACAGAGAACCTGCTAAATTTTGGTTTTCTACTAAAACTTTATAGTTATTAAATTCGCATTTATCTCAAATCTTGAAAACCCGAACCCCGAAACCCGACAGTCGCCATCGGGTGCTTGTCAAAGTCGGATCTATGTCAAATTTCACCGCCTGTTGTCATGCAGCAAGGCAGTTAGAACTATCACGTCAAGTCGTATTCTTAGATACGTAAGAAGAAACTACTCGTATATCGTCGATAGTTGTAGAGATTCAGCAAATTCAATTTTGTATGGTGGCCATCTTGAATTCGCCATATTGGAACTTTTTTGATCCCGGTACAACCGACCAGGGACTTTAACGACATTTGCTTGAGCGCCATGTACTCTTCTCTGACACTTTGGCCGGGCAGGTTCTGTTCTAATAGATGTGGAGCACTTTTCCAAAATTACCGATCACTTTGCCCATCGGACCATTATTCCCATATATAATTTTCACCGATCTCTATTCCTTATGGGCGAACAATTATCTAAATACCTATGTAACATAGATAATATTGTATTGTTTACAAGAATCTGAGACGTAATGGAACTTGCCGAGAACAATTTAACTTAATCAGACATCCCGGGCTAGTTTTACGACGCCAAAGATATATATTTCTAAAGACAACATGCAGGGCATATCTAATAGCAAAATTCGCCTATCTCCAAATGAATTAGACAATAAGTGATTTTAAGCAACCAAAGATGTTCATAAATTGAGACGGTTTATTGGCTCATCTAGCTATTTGTGGAAATTTACTAACATAATTTGGTACTTATAATTTTAGTAAAAATATTAACCATGACAATAGATTTAGTAGATCCTGTTACCGCTATTTTACAATCCGGATTTTGAAACTCAAGTTCATATCATACCTACCACTGAAACTGGATTTTGGCAAAACTACATGATGATCCAAGACACACAATTTTTTTTAAATGTTTAAAATTCTAATAAGACTTCATCTGTCCTTCCTACAGCTGAAAACATTTGATTTAAAATAACGTATGTTCCTCTTGCCATATTATGTAGCTTTATGTAAACATAATGACAGTTTTATTTTATTTTCTTGGATGTAAAAAACAGCTTTCACCACACCTACTCGTAAATGGTATGATTGCAAGGTGGCTAACTTGACTATAATGCCCCAAATAAAACCCACGGGACTTTTTTCTTTCCATTACAGCTAAGGTCGATGAGGAGTTTATTTTTTAAAATTTGTTGCACGACATACTTCCTTACATAGGTCAGGTTCACGTTCAAGCAATGAGGTTACTTAAGTTCAAAAATAAAACATTAATCTTAAAATGTTATCTAAACAGAAATTTTATTGCAATTCAGTCACATACTACTTAAATACTTATTATTAAGAATTTCTTATAATTGATTTCAATTATTTTCTGTATAAAAGTTTCGCATTTTTTTTCTACAATCCATCATGGCTGAATGCGTGTTTGCATTTTACTACATTTTAGTTCGAGTTTGTTATCTATGGAAGAATTTAAGAAAACTAGAAACCCGCCACTTACCAAATCCATAATTGTTGTGTTGAGAACCATATTTATATTGTATTTATTTCCTCGCAGATGAAAAACATTGTATGTATCACGGACGATAAAAAAATACAAAACTCGAGTTACCCAAGCCCTCAGGCTTTGGCTTCGGGCTTCTAATAGAGCCTCGTTAGTAATTTCTTATTTTGCGTCCTTAATACACAATGTACTATTACATTCAGTGGAACATGTTTGATACAATTTAAATACTTAATATAGAATGTAGACCTAATAATACATGTACATACCTACAGCGTTATTAAGTGTAAACATGCTCGCATAAGGAATAAAAAAAGAGAAATGAGATTACAAACTTAAAACTAAAGCGAATAAAGACTAACACAGATGTTGATTTAACAGTAATAATAAGAAGACGAGTCGAAGTAATTGAGAAGATTGGTACAAACTCTACAAAGATTGTAGTCGAAAACATCAATATGACCTCCATATTAGTAATTCATTGTAAGTTCGGCACAATCTAGTCAAAGGATTATAAAAGGATGTATTTTTTTAATAAACATTTTGCACGAATGTTTCAAGGCGACGGAAATAAGGTTTAAAGTTAAATGATATGAAATACTGATGCATCCGTATTCTTGGCAATTTGAGTAGTACGGATAGCTGCAGACCGCACTTTAAACAATTTAAAATTTTGACTTTGTGTTCTATATACATTTTAGAAATTTGTAAATTTATTAAACAACACCCTGACTTTTACACTAACACTGACGACCTGCCTCAACGACACACATTTAGACCACGCAATAGATTGCTTCTGCCACGATCTCGGCTACACATACACAGCTCAAGTCCCCACTCCATGTCGGTGAGGATGTTCAATGAGCTCCCGCCCATTATTAAAAACGAGGGAAAGTATTCACTGTTTCTAAATAAATAAAAATTACATCTTATTAATAAATGCTATTACAATTTAAATGAATACTTTGATGACAAATAATAATATTATAATAAATTTGAATAATAAATAAATGTTAATTATATACTATAAAGTTGTGCTACTGTAATCTAATTAAATTCAAACTTTCAAGTGACATAATTCTACTCATAATATGACGTATTTCTTTATTATTATATGACATATTTTTTTTATTTTATATTATTATTTGATAAATAACAATTTTAATTGATCATTGAAATCTCGTCCTACCTTTACTGTTATTGTTATCCCTAATAAAGGGCTCATATGTGTAGCATTATTTTAAATTTAAGACATGTATACCATATGAATGCAATAAATACATTGAGTATTGAGTACTGCGTGCGCGTTTTATGAATTGTACAACAACGCGACTACTGTTATTACAGCCAAACACCGTTGTTATGTCGCTTTTATAGAAAGTGTTATCTAATATTGCTCCATATTT
>NW_020653774.1:1724528-1729333 GCF_003589595.1 Hyposmocoma kahamanoa
TCATCACCGGCACCTCTAGGTGTGGTATGCGTCTACGGCTGCATGTATCGCGTGAGCGGCTAAACCGCCATCCGTGTTTTCTCTGGTATAGACTGGCTGCACATCATTCCCTTTGCGGCCCCGTTCACCGCATTTCCCGTTTTTATTCTTCTTTCAATGTCTTTCTCACATTTACCATCCCTTATAAACATGCATTCCATCGATTTAAATTACGCATTCTGACATGCTATCATTTTTTTTCAAAAACCATCTGAAAAATTGCACGAGTATAAAGCTGTGTGCGTTGTTTTGCAGGACAAACATCGTGTGAACAGTTCTATCTAACATGCGCCATTGTTCATTCAGTAAGCTTTATATTGCAAAAAACGTGTCGGATAAAGCCGTGTGAACGGGAGGTAAGGGTACTGGTGAAATGGGACTTGTCAACTTATGTCTCGGAGTGACAGTCGCAGTGGCAGTGCCTGTAAGATCTTTGCGAATAAAAGCCCTAAGTGGCACTACAACTTCTATAGATAGGCGTGTCACAGGCGAAACACGAAAATTGCCGAAACATATCACGAAGGTGATATACCTTTTTAAGAAATTTATTTTATTTTAAAATTAAATATTTAATTTGTTGAGCTATTAAGAAGCATCGTATGTGTCTATAATATTTAATCCAGTACACAAATCGAAGACAACAACATTGTTAAAGCGAACTACGAAGTTAGAGATCGCAATTACACCAATAGCTGGTTTAGAGCGGTTCAGTTTCACATTGATAAGCAACGATTTAATCTCGACTCCCGTGTGATTACAAGTTACGTTATGAACGCTTGAAGAATCTTTAAGGTACGAACATGAGAACTATTTTTATTTGACCACTCTTGGACGCCTGTGTTTGGAGACAGATTTAAAAGTCAAGTTCATCTGACGGTTCCTATCCCGCGTTTAATTATTAAATTACGTATATTTGTTAATTTTTAGTGGCAACGTTCGTTGGCGATGAAGGAGAACAGAGTAATGATAAAATGCATGTCTCCAAAAAAACCCCTAGAAAATGGAAGAAAAAACAATAATAATAATAAACTGAGAAGAATAAAGTAAATAATAATAATAATATGTTTATTTCTCCATAAAAACACGTTCAGAAGATTCTCAGTAATTTAAGAAACATTAACAGCTTCTTGTAAAGTTAACACCTGTACTGTAGTGCACGTGTATGTTCTTACGAAACAGCCAACATTATACATTGAGAGCTCACTTTGAAGTACCAACTCCTGAAAGAATGCCATATCACGAGTATTCATCGGACCCAATAATCGAAAACGACCAAAACTTTGGGGAGCGATCCTTTAGCAACTACATACACCTACATGCATGTATATAATAATCCTTATAATTTATGGTCCTTCAACCAAAGCGTGTAGAGGCATCTGGTAAGCATGCAGGGTGGAGGGGGCTAAGATGGCGATTGTATCAGCCACGGAATAAAAAATAGATGGAAGCGTCTTAAGCCTCGATTACCATCAGAACCGCAGTCGCTAAAACTTACCCATTCATAATTTGAAATACTATGAAATCTTGATAATCATTGGTCGCATGTAATAGATTCTGAACTGTTAATATAATTTAAACTTTACCCTGTTCACGTATTGAAAATGCAATACCATCAATACTTATTATTGCAAGTTACGACATCTTGGTTTTATACTCAAATTTCAATCAATGTGCTGCCATCTAGCGGTTAATAGCTGAACGACGACGAATTCGAGATGTTTACTAAGTTTTTCTACAGAGAAGCGATCATATTGCAGCAGTATAAGGTTTAGTTTCGTTTCTTGTAACAAAAATGATTACGATAAGTAAATAAGACTTAATAATGATACGAAACACCACCACAGATAATATTGCAAATGCGACTATAATTTTGCACTCCAATGTAGCGACATAAGGCATTTTTTACGATTATCTAGGTTTTGCGGGCCCTTTACAGGTCCGATGATCACGACCGAGTGACACTATTTGGATCCGAAAAAAAAAATGATTTCATTTCTCCTATTTATACATAAAAAGGTTAGTTAAGTTCGTTTGTACAACCTTTAAACTTCTTTCTTGAAAAGTTGTCGTTTTACAGTTAGGCCTTATTACCCCAAGGGTGCAGCATTGTATTTTAAGTACAAGTCAACAAGATCAAAACTCTAAACAGGATTTCCTGCGCAAAGCGTGCCGAAAGTCGTCCCGTTGTTCGGCAAATTATTTAATTTCCTTTCACACCTTCGAACTTTGAAGTCACATCTTGCCTCAACTTTCTTCAAATACGGCAAATAAATTTTATTTATGTTTGTCATTTAGAAGCCCATTTGTTAACTTAAGAAGAAATTGTCGTCAACGAAAAACTTTCACGTAGACTTCATCTCGAACCTGTATAAAATTGGGAATTGACAGAAGTGACGGTGTTTTTATTTCATGATACCATGGACCAATAATTCAAAATATTAGGAAGTTCCAGAAATAAAATTACAACTCCTTGTTTCTTCGTTTATCATTATGAAGACTGTTATGACTGTACAGTTTACACGGTAATTTGGCACGGAAAAAGTAAAATGACAGGTGCTGTTATATCCGAAATTACATGAGTTAAAATATAAAATAAAATCGCTGAGTTTCCCATTGCATTTACGTCAATGCAATAGGAAACCGAAAACGCGTGCAACCGGGCATGCGCGGAGCAGGCAGTTCGGATTGGATTTGCATGAGGCACAGACCTTTTCTTTGAGAATAAAGTTAAGTGTATTAAAAATACTTTTTTTTAAAAAGCTTTTCCTGACCCGCCCCGTAACAGTGCTGTCCTTTGAGACTCCAACAAACAGAATTTCGACCACTCGAGTATCACGAATCAAGAATACTTTAGTTGTATAGTAGGGTTTTTTGGTAAGGCTGCATTTTTGGCGCCACCAACATAATGCATTGTGGCGCCATCAACTAAAGTTACTGGTGCTACCAACATAACAATATAGCAACGGAAACAGTACTCATGACCAAATTAAACAAAAAAAAAATTACAATTTTACAAGAATTGGTGGGCTATTTAGTGTTTTCCATTTTTATGGAGCGGAAATGTGGACACTAAAAAAGGCGGAACGTGACCGCCTTGACGCCTTCGAGATGTAGTGCTGGAGGAAAATGTTGGAAGTCCGTTAGATTGATTTTCCCACCAACAACTCAATTTTACGGGAACTTAACGTCCAGACCAGACTGTCCAAAGTCCATACTTAATTTCTTTGGTTACGTTGCCAAGAAAGAGCACAACCTCGAACAACTAATGATCGCCGGACGGATCGACGGTAAACGCCGGAGGGGTCGCTGTCCCACAAGATGGTCAATCGATTGGTCGATAAAGTTTGTCTCCATGATGCGCTCTACTATGCCAAAGACCGCCACAGCGTTGTCATGCGGAGCTTGTTTCCGCGGGGGAGTCACGACCCTCGGGAGGAGGAGGAGGAGATTACAAAAGTATAATTACACTAAGAGACAAATATTTATTTATTTATTATTACAAAAAGGACTGGTAATCTTCATTCTACAGGTTGTAACTCTGAAAACGGTCAACATTTCGTCTTGTATCTAGTTGGCGCTGATCAATAGTGTGGAATGAAAAGGCCGTGGATATCAATAAATTCCCCTTTAATATAAAACACAAGTAGTCAAATTTTGTCATTGTAAGTAATGTTAACTAAATATTAACCAAAGGCTAAAATTATTTTCTTAACTTTGACAAATATACGTATGCAACAGATAGCATTGTGTGTTACAAACTAATTTATAAATTAACGCTTCCTAATATGGGCAGATGGCGCTCATCCAAAACAGAATAAAAAATAATCGGGAGTTTAAAAATATACGCAATAAACGCGATCTATATTTTCACTCAACGAGCTGTGGAGCTGGCAATGCTCAGCATTTCTCTACGTGATCGAATCAGAAATGAGGAGATCCGCAGAAGAACGAAAGTCACCGACATAGCTCCAAGGATTAGCAAGTTGAAGTGGCAGTGGGCTCGGCACATAGCTCGTAGAACTGACGGCCGTTGGGGCAGAAAGGTTCTCGATGGATGCACGTCGCGTCCGATTGGCTGGTCTGGAAATCTTTGGTGGAGGCCTATATTCAGCAGTGGACGTCTTCTGTCTGTTATCATGATATGATAATAATGATGAGAGATTTTGTTTGTTATCATTAGAAATTTGATAAATATATAGCTTAGAATAGCTTTGATAAACGGCAGCTCGTGAAAACAAATTAGTTACAAAAATAGCCATTAGGTACTGGTTGCGACATCTGGTGTACCAAAGGGTACTAAATACCCGACTACGCTTGGTCCATAGTGGTATTTATATTTTAGGCTTATTATAAATTGATTACAAATTAAAATCTACGTGTAGGGGGACCTAAAGTACCTTAACATAACATCAAATGGCCGTAAAAATAAACACGTTGTATCAATCAAGAATAGTTCATTGTATTTTTACCCGACTTCACAAAAGGAGGAGGTCCTCAATTCGACTGTATTTTTTGTGTGTATGTTACTTAGTGAGCCGAATTTAATAATTCTTTTGTTTTTTGTTGGAAAGACGGTATCACATTATTGGTCCTATTTAAATTTGAAGAAATTATTCCACCCCTAAGAGTTGGCAAACTAGGGGATGAATCCGGTTTCCGCACACTTTACGGTAACCGATTTCAATAAAACCTAGCAAGTAGAAGTAATTCCACGAATTTTTGAGATCGGTTTTTCTATAAAAAAGATTTTTTATACAACGTAAATG
>NW_020653774.1:1729343-1754081 GCF_003589595.1 Hyposmocoma kahamanoa
AACAATTAAAAATTTAAAATTACAGCAATAATCGATTATAAACGATTTAAGATTGAAACAATTGCTTACACATGCGAATAAGTTGTTTAGTGTTCCCTACATGAAAGACGTCTATGTCACAGTCTCTGGTTACAGTCAAGTCATTGTAAGACTGCATGAGTCTGTTCAAGGGGACATACCTTCCGAGATTAGTTCGGCCACTGCATAAAACAAATTATTTGGCACTCTACGAGGAACGTTTAAAGTTGATGAGGGCCAGTGCCTCTGGCGACGATGTTATCAGCATTAATGCCTAATAAATAAGCGTAGTGTTGTCACATTATTATTTTAGTAACAGAAAAACTCCTTGTAAAAGTCCAAGGTAGTTTTTTTAACCTTACCTTATTCTGCCATCAAACGGTAGTGTGAGCATTACTGTATAATGTAATGTAGTAATGGTACTGATGGAATTACAGGCACATGGGACTTGTCAACTTATGTCTCAGGGTGACGGGAGCAGTGGTAGTTCCCCTAAAGAGCTTTGCGATTTAAAACTCTAAGTGGCACTGTAACTGCTATGGATAGGCGTGACGCCTATTAAATCTGACTAATAACACCAGGCGATCAGTACGAGGATAAAGGAACCTAAACACACGCTGAGAGTGGTGAAAATAACGTTGCCCGCCGTGTGCAGTCATGCGGAACCGAGTTGTAGAAGGATTGTAATGTAAATGAACGACTTGTCTGAACGCTTGTACTGTCGGCGATACACTTAGCGGTAGTCACTTATACCTTGAGTGACGGAGTCCTTCAATGTAAAATTTAAGATGTTCATCATAATATTCTCATGCTATATTGAAATATTTGTATTTTTATGCCAGAGTCGCCGATTGGTATCTTGATTATGGAAGTATGATTATGAAATAGAAATTAAATGCTAAACAAACCTGAATTTGAGTCTTGTTTAAACCACCAAATATATAAGAACAAACATGTCATTTTTACACCATCGAGCAATCGTTTCTATGCAATGTGAGTGCACCGCGAGATTATGCGAACATATGCGCATATTTTTTGTAAGACTATTATTTAATAGTAAATACCTAAACCATTTAGTCCAGCAAAACAGCCTTTCCTGCTTCTCCTCCGGTGGCTTAAAGCGTTTTTTTTTTAGTTCAAGGCTAATTTAATCGGGATGTAAGAAAACCCATGATTGATGGATATCTGTTCAGCTCTTTAAAGATTATCAGGCTCTATTCTCAGTAGCAGGAATTCGAATATATTTACATGGCGTCTCACGGCTATGCCACACGGAGGGAAAATGCCTTAAATACCGTGGAGAGAAGATTATTCTGAAAGAAGACTTCATTTTCGTTTTAAAAACAATTCGAACTGCATTCAAAGATTTTTAAATAATCGCCACAGGGATCATTTTATCTCTAGGTGTTCAAGCGATATTCGTATTGCCTCGGATTCGAATCTGACTTAGTGCACAAGCGACATCTTTCTTTCTAGATTTGTATAGTCTCGGATTCGTTGTCATATCAAATATGACAACATTTGCCTAGAGAAAGTTGACACCACTAAATTCCTTGGAATAAATATCGACGAAAACATGTCATTTCAATCTCATTCTCAAAACGTTTGTGCCAAACTCTACCAGTTCTCTTACGCCTTGTTTAAATTATCAAAAACAGTGGACCGGCAAACGAATCTTAAGGCGTATCATGGTTTGCTAGGGTCGACTTTACGATATGGAATCGTATTTTGGGGCAACTCTAACTACAGGAACACAATATTTAGAGCTCAAAAACGATGTGTCCGAGCAATTTGTGGATTAAAACATACGGAAAGCTGTCGTCCTTTTTTAAGTCTCTGAGACTGTTGACTTTTCCTTGCCTGTATACTCTTGAAATCTCTAGATTTGTCAAAATGAACTCAAATTTCTTCTCAGTTAGACCGACGGTACAAAATCGTCATTTACGTCCAAGACCACATTTATTAAGCACAAAGATCTGCAAAACAGCTCTTCTTAGAAAGAGTGTTGTTCAACTCGCACCGGTCATATACAATAAAATTCCTGATCGTATAAAATCACTTGAAACGCATAAGTTCCAAAATGTGTTGAACAATTTATTAATAGATAAATGTTACTATGACGTCAACGAATTCTTAAATGACACTATAACCTAATCTTTTTCACCTGATAAAGCCGCTTGACTTTTGTAATTTAATTGTTGGAATGAATTAATTTGTTTATATTATATTCACTATTTTGGACATTAATAATTAATCTGACATTCTTGAATACTAACGATATTATAAACATATGTGGTAATTTAAATATATTTTCTTTTTTTTTTTTCTTTTTTATATTGTCAATACCGGTAATTATGTTTGTATTATAATATTCATATACCAAATATACTTTCAATATGTTTGTATGCCAAATGTTTGGCCGGACACAGTGAAACTATACCTACTCATTTTGTACATGTCAACTTGCATATCTAACCTGTGTTTTCACAAATAAATGAATTATTATTATTATTATTATTATTATTCGCTTACCCTCTTACCCTTCAAAACCCGACAGCAGTCACAATGCTACTTGGCGAGAGAAATAGGTAAAACGGCAGTACTTCCCTGGACGAGCTCTTTCACAAGGAACTCTACTAAACATACGAAGTACACCATATACGTTGCGAAAATCATTCATAATTACCAGCAATTAAAACTCAGACAATGGATTCCCCAAAAATATATTTGTCATTTCACTTTTAACTTCAGACAGGTTTTCAAGGAAACCGTCGGGCCCCTGGACAGTGATGTCTAATCATGACGAAAAATCGTCCTTAATCTTACTTGTTTTGTTGATTTATCAAAAAATTTCCATCGCGATATTGTTAACTCACTTATTAACATAAAAAGTAAAAGCTACCTTAAATCCAGCGCAATAAAACTCAATTACGGTGGCGATCAATCAAAGTCAAAGCTTACATTATTTTAATAAACTGATTTTACAAATTCATTTTTCACAATTCACTTACGAATGTTACCCGCGAGTGAGACTTGAAGCGTCCACTCATTCCTCGTGCAAGAAAAAAATTAATTATAAAGCCCAATCATACTGTAGTTGTCAAAGTCAAAGTCAAAGATTATTTATTCCATAGGTAAAATAAATTTACACTTGAAAACGTCACATTTAAGCTACTGCTCGTTCACTACGCTGACCTCCCTGAGAAGAACGAGCAAGAAACTCTAGGGATTGCTCTTTTCAAATAAACTTAAATGCTATGGAATACACTTTGAATCAAATTTGTGTGGATTCTGGAGCCATGTCGTCTTTCCATACATCTTTATCTAACACGTAGTCTTCAATTTTGTAATATGATTTTTCGATCAAAATATTTTTAATGTAGTTTTTAAACTTAGGAAATGATAAACTTAATATATGCTCCGGAATCTTATTGTAAAAACGTATACAGTTCCCCATAAAAGAGTTGTTTACCTTGGTTAAACGAAATCGTGGTACCATGAGTTTGGACTTAGCTCTAAGGTTAATGTTATGGATATCTTCTTTCTTATTGAAATTATGTATATTTTTACGGGCATATAAAATATTTGAGTAAATGTACTGCGATGCCACAGTCATGATACCAGTCTCCTTAAATTTTTCTCTGAGAGATACCCGAGAGCCTAGACGGTACACAGAACGAATCGCTCGTTGTAGTTCATATAAAAGACGATACCTTTACTACCACATCACACATACAAACACACGAATGTGTGTGCGCACGCATAAATACACATTCAAAATCACTTCATTGTTGGTTTTCCCTCTTTTTTATTTTTCTTTTCTGTTGATTGTCATTTGTTTTAAGGAAAATTTGATAGACCAAATTTGTTAGCAATATTTTTTGTCGCAAACATTTATACGAATATTTTAGGCTTGGTAGGGAACCTGGAGATCACAGGGTAACCAAGTTTGCAGGCAACAAATTTTATCGGTACAACACTTTTGGTGGAAAAACAAAAATATTATTACTAATACAAAGATTATTACACAAGAGATTTCATCTTTTTTTAACTTAAATTCACACTGATACCGCATAACACAATCTAGCTGTAATGCTGAATGCTATCTTATAATAACGGAGTGGCAACCATTCTGTATTGCCACTGGCTCCTAACATTTAGTTTTTTTGCATGTAACCTTTAGTATATAATTAGATTATAATATCTGGAGTAGCCTACGCGTACTGTCCGGAGATAGTTTAATTTTGTATAAACTTTGTACAGTGTATTAAAAGATGTAACCCACGGTATGTTTTAATTTTGGGGAATAGGGAGGGGTCAAATTCATAATTGTTACGAACCTACCTCAAAAGTTCGTGGACTTATATTTATTTGCCGATAAGTGCGCGAAACCGGATTCATCCCCTAGTTTCCCACCCTCAGAGGTGGAATATTTTCTTCAAGTTTATTTTTTTTAATTTATATTATTACATTTCAATAAATCAAGAAATAAAAAATTATATGGCTCAGTTGTCACACTCGTCATAAAGCCCAACTCTGATAGACCCCGGCGCAAAGGTGTCCACGCTTGCCGCATTTCCTCGCTGTATGGCAATGGATAATCTTTGCACCATCAACAATCCGGTGCGGAGGTCATCTCCACTCGCTCTTAGCTGTTGCCCGATTTCCGCTACAAACTTTTTCGCATCGCTACCCCAACAACCCGCCGTCTCAACGGCAAGCGGAACGAAACGTTTAAATGGGACAAATACTGAGGTACCCTCTTTCCAACAAAAAAGTATCAAAATCGGTTCACAAATGCCATAGCAATCGCGTAATTGAGAACCTCCTTCTTTTCCGAAGTCGGTTAAAAATGTAAAGACCCTTTCCATAATCGGATATCAAAAGGCGATTATAATACTCGGCTGCTGGGCTTTGACTAATGGAGGATGAATTTTCTAAGGCAATGGTAATTTTGAAGGGACATTTTCCGCCTTAAGCCGTGAATTTTCCACAATCTATGATCATTTAGAGTAATTTCTTCCTTTTAATTTGATAAAAGAAATCCCTTTTCCTCTTTTTCTCATCCTGTTTACCGTGTTTTTCCGTCTTGGAAATGTCAATTTAATTACGAGCTTTAAACTGTAGCTAACTTATAATAAGTTTTAAGTAAAGATTTTAAACATTACTGCGTTTCGGTTTTGAAGGTTAAAAGTACTGGTGAAATTATAGGCAGATGATACTTGTCAACCATTTGCCATTTAAAGTTCTGAGTGGCACTGCATCTGTTTTGGACAGGCGTGTAGCTTAGAGACCGTCCTACACTGTGCACAGCGGTCACAGCGCCAACACGACATGCGACGCCAGCGCGGCGTATAGTTGACGTCCGGCACCATTCTGCAATCACCCAATGCTGGCGAAGCTAGAAAGACGCTAGTGTGGGGGGTCTCTTACCACCAAACGCACGATTTGTTTGCCCCATCGTTCTTTCTACCTATGATATTCAAGAGTGTATCTTCTTCTTCTTGTGATGCAATCTCCTACCGGACGTCGGCTATCATTAGGCTATCTGTTTTCTGGATTTTCTGCATTAAATTCCAAATTTACGATAAGACGTAAGTTGCCCACATATGAGGATAGTTTAGCCTCTGTACGCTGCAATCACAGCGTGTCGTTAATGATCTTGTCGTCGTGTGTAAAATAGTTAATGCTAAATGGAACGCATGTGAATTGTTGAGCCACTTCTCTTCGAGGATTGGAAGCAAACGTACACAAACAATGTTTCATGTGCCGTGTTGTACTAATAACGATACCTACAATGATCCTCTATTCAGTATGTGTCGAGTCTATAATGAAATAAAATTAATGTATTCTGTAGGTGTGCCAATAGATAAATTAAAAAAATAAATGTATTTTAGACACACGGAACAAGGATCTTGTGTTCAGATTCTTAAGCTACGAAGTGCGCCTTCTTCCAGGTGGTCGCTTTCCCATTATCTTTCCTTACATAATTAGCTGGAGCAGGTCGAATTTATTATTACGCATTATATGACCTATAGAAAATACTGTAGTTTGCGTTTTTTAATAGTACTCAAGACTTCCAATTTCTTATTCATCATCTGCAATAGTCTTTCATTGGATATGTCCACGATATTTTTAAAATTCTTCTGAATACCCACATATCAAAGGCTTCTAAGCGGTTGCTCATGTTTTGAGTTAAGGTCCAGGACTCTACGCCATACAGAAGAACCGAAAACACGCAACAACGTGCCAAACGCACTCTGGTAAATAAACATCAGCATGTTTTGAAGAGTGTATGGTAAATATTAAATGTGAATAAACGTCTATTTACAAAACCCTAGCGTATAAAGCCATATTTTTGGATTTGATAAGGTGCGATATCTCCATACATGAAGATAGAAATCAGGGCTGATCCAAAACGTCCGACCGTTTTCAATAATCGATACCCTGCTACCCGATATGTGGGCTGTTCCACATGCCAGGATAAGGAGTGAGTTACTGACCGACTTTTTGGTGATTTGTGGTGAGTGTATAAAGTTTTCTCGTGTCACTATTAGATTTATTAATGCGTAAATAGAAACTGAGTCCCAGAATAAGGCTAGATCAATAGTAAAGGGTCGCCCTAATATATATATATATATTATATATTATAGACCAGGGTCGCCTAAGTAGCATTATTAAGGTTCACTATTTATTATAGCGATGGTTGCGATGTGGTGGAACATTTGCTTCTCAACAGAGAGATCAATGGTTCGAATAATTTTACGATGTGTATAATACAGCTGTTTTCTTTTTAGGCGATTAACGGAGGTAGAGGAGTAGCGGAGGTACTCGCTTCATAGGTAAACTGCCTCCGTGGCCGAACGGTTACCATGCCGGACTGCCATGCAGAGGTCCCAGGTTCGATTCCCGGGTCGGGAGAAATATTTGTATGGCCTACATTTATTTCTCTCGTGAGTTTGGGTGTAATTTGTGGTTGTCTACGTGTGTGTCCATGGCACCCGCGACACAGGGTATCCCTAGTGCGGGGCTATGTTGAGTGTGTACGTTATTATTATTATTATTATTATTATAGTTGATCGCCGTAGTGATTGTACATGTAGCTGAGACCCTTCTTTGACAAGGATTGTTAATAATACAGAACTCATTCAGGACGCCACAGTTATAATATCGATTTGGTATTTGTTTACTCAAATAAAATGTCCTGTCCTGGAGACCACAAGTAAATGAGGTTAGTCGACGCATGCACTTTTCCTATCATTCTCTCAAGCGGCTTCAATTCTTCTTACTTGCTCAGTCCCTACTACTCCCTCTTCTCGACTATGCCGATGTTTGTTATTTGGATGTTACCGAGGAGCTGCTTAACAAACTAGAGCGCTTACAAAATCTGGCAATCCGTTTCATATTCGGTTTACGTAAATATGACCATATCTCTGAATTTCGGACTAAATTGAAATGGCTCCCAATCCGACTTCGCCGAGATATGCACGTTCTTTTTCTTCTTTGTAAAATTTTAAATTACCCCCAGCTTCCTCATTATCTGTGTTGCCGTTTTTCCCCCTTATCCCCCAATTCCCGCCCAAAACGTACCTGTGACACTAGAACACTTTTATATCCCCAATTCAGCTCCAAATTCTTTCACAATTCTTTTACCGTAAGTGCAGCTCGTATGTGGAATAAACTACCTGCTAACATTCGTAACAGTACATCGGTGGCATCTTTCAAACACAAATTAAGAGAGCACTTCCTGTCGAACGCGTTAGATAGTTTATAGGTAACATATTTGTAAACAAATAATCTGTTATTATAATATATATTCTGCTTATGTATGTATTTATGTACATAAAGTTCATGTATGTGTGTATGTCTGTCGTATGTATATTATTATCATTTATATTTTATTCACATTTAAATTTTCATTTTGTTGTACAATAATTAGTCCCGCAGACTTATTTATTTTTTATTTATTTTATTTGAAGGAGAACCAACGGCTGTTATACAAAATAAAAACTTAAATAAAATTAGAAAGCCAATTAAAGGTCCCCACCAATAGAAACACTATAAACAAAATTTGGAGCATCACTTAACTATACTCGTACCTATAAAAAGAAAAAAGAATAAAAGTAGCTTATCCACAAAACAGATTAAACAAATTTACAACTCATATATTAACACACACACAAAAAAAAAAGAAAAATAAACAAACAATTACCTATCAAAAACTAACTTAGTCATAACACGCTTTACCGATGTCGCACCAGTGTTGAAGAGATCGATGTCGACCTGCTTAGATAATGAATTAAAGCTATTGCTTGCCCGTAAAAGAAATGCATTCTGCCGAAAGTTCGAGGAAGCTGGGGGTACGTATAGGAGTGGATTAAACCTAAGGGCCCTTGAAGGGGCTCTAAGAGAGACCTTGGCCACAAGTTCCGGGGAGTCAATAACACCTATAGCAATTTTATTAAGAATAACTACATCAGCAAAGAAAGAGACTTCATTTTTGCACCGCGGCTAGGGTTGGCTGGAAGAGATCTCTTATAGAGATACGCTCACCTTTGTATATGTCCATTGTAACTTGTGTTTCATGTGTCTTTTCTTTGTACAACAAAGAATATTAATAAAAAGCCATTTCATTACAAAGATTTAAGAAAATATGAAGATAATTTTTTCAACTATACACGTATGTCAACTGAATCCTTTGATTATTTGTTAGGGAAAATCCGAACGACAATTACTGGAATAGACACAAATCAATTAAAAATCTGCACGGTAGTGTGCAAGTAAGTGTGTTCGACGGCACGCGATTTCCATACAAACGGAAGTACTCAGTGCAATGTTAAAAAAACGCAGTTCCGCGCTCCGTCGCGTGGCGCGGGGCAGGGTGATCGCCACTATTTTCCTTCATATAGTAATTCCAACTCCAACAAAAGACAAGTACGTGCAAACTTTGATCGTCCCGCTGAAAAACAATATACCAAGTAAGTTACTCTACATCTCAAATAAAATGCAGTAATACACCGCAAATCCTGCACTTAAAAAGCACTAATGAAATTTTTGGTGTACTTGGATAAATATGATAATATTCCGTTTGAGTGGTTCTAACTTTACCATGAAATTACTCCTTAAAGTATAGTTTATAAACATTTATATTCAGGGTAAACTTAAAAACGCTACTTACGGTATGTTTTCAATAAAATAAACACCGAAATCACCAGCCCAAACAATACACACACGACTGTCGTGACGTATTTTTGAAGTTGTTTATTTTTTAAATGACAGACCCAGGCATTAAAAACTTTATGGTTTGCTAGAATAGTTACCGAAATAGCAATTAATATTAGTTCTTTTACCTGTTATAACTTTGATATCCAATAAATCGGTATAAAATCATCACCGGCACCTCTAGGTGTGGTATGCGTCTACGGCTGCATGTATCGCGTGAGCGGGTAAAGGGCAACTGATATAAATGCGAAGACACCCAATACACAATCATATAAAAGTATATGTAGCTAACCATGACTTCAATTACTAATTGACCTACATTTATAAAAGTTAGTAGCAATATCTCTGAGGTTAGATTTTGAAAATGGCGGGTTTTTAACTGACTTAAAAAAAGTAGGAGGTTTTTTGTATTTATGTTACGCGATAATTCCGCCATTTGTGAACCGATTTTGGTGAAACTTTTTTTTGGAAAGAGGGTACCTCCATTTAATTTTGAAGAAAATCATCCACCTCTAAGGGTGGGTGTTCACGCATGAAGATTCATTTTTATAAATAGCGCCTAAATTTTATTAAGGAGCAATTATTTTAATAGTTTATTTTGCTATTCTCCAATTCAAGGCGTTTTTCTCCCTCAATATAATTTGAGTAGTGAGAACCGATTTTTATTATCTCCCGTGTCAAGTTCCGTATGGTGGCAAACTAGGGGATGAATCCAGGTTTGCGCACTTTCCGGTAACCGATTCCAATAAAACTTGGCAAACAGATGAAATTCCACGCACTTTTGAGGTCGTTTTTTTTCAGTACTCTGTACTGAGATAATTTTATATAAACAGATCGCCAGCTATTCTTCCATAGACAATACAACTCGAACTGAGTAAAAGGCAAAACAGCATATAGTCATGATAGTAAATATATAAAATTAATATTTTAAAAATACTAAGAATGCTGCAGAATTTGAATTTATAAAATTAATAAAGCAAATGTTTAGTTTTTTTTCTATACTTCAAGCTCATATGAAATAATTCAGATTTTTTGAGCATTAAAAATTTTACTTAATCCTTAACGAATAAGAGAAATATAGCGCAATTAAATTTTAAAAAACCCATTACCGCCGTAAGTTGGCAATGTAATGAAAACGCCCTTGGGCGTAATTCAGCATATTACAGCTTTCTTTGACTGCACGTTATGACACTGTTTACGAGCAAGTGTGATGAAATATTTAATTATATCCTTAAGCAACACGAAAATATTTGCAGACATTTCATCACACACAACTACGGTAACGTCGAAGTTTCACGTCCACGTCGTGTCATTTGTTTACTTGTATACTTATTAGTATGCTCCCAACGTCGCTTCATACAAGGGGCAGACTTTACCTTAACAAGAAAGGTACAGCCACACAAATGACGTATTCTAGTAAAAGGGGGCCTTTAAATTGGATAGCACTTTGAATAGCTCTCACCGTAATGACTATATGTAATCTGATTGTCTTGCCTCCTGTATTATCAAAGATTCAGTTGAATACCTTGTACATAAGCTGTTTACATTCCTGACATGTCGAATTCTACGTGAATTGGACCAAAAATCAAAAACAAAATCTCTATAATCAAAACCTACATTGGACTCTATAATGAACTCGGTACTGATATGGATCTTTTATCGCTTATTGTGAATCATAGTTGATTCGTGGATGCCTTGTTTTTATTAGACCAGTGAAGTCTTTCACAAGAAGTAGCATAATGAACTCTATAAAGGACATAAACCCACCATCTGTCAGTGCGTCACCCGGTCAGCTATCAAAGCAAGCCGGCGTCAATAACGTCACAATAATACGTGTAGTATTTTTTTGCGGTTCTTGACACTGACGTTGTTCCCATTCGCTTCCTACTTGGAGCGGCAGTTGTCGATATTCTATTAATAATATAATAACATTTTTTCTTTATTAAAATATTATAGATGAAATTGTTAGTAATACATTGGCTTAAGAAAAATGGTGTAACTCCAAACAAATTACAATATAGCAGCCACGGAACAAAAAAATACAATGTTTACTTGGTTCTTCAAAAGACAAAAGTCGACAATATTGCTCCGCGATAATGTTGAATTGCGTTTGTTGCAGTACAAAAAATCAATTTGACAAACGGAAAATTTTAAATTTATTAAAATAAGTCTTACCAATTATATGAAATACATCGACGGGTAATATTTTTGGTACGGCTATAATTTTTTAATTTTGCAAAGAATTGACACAACCATACCGTACGAAGCAAAAATGGCCGACTGAGCTCAAGTAGGCACAACTACGCCTACAATCATCGCCCCGTCCTCCTTCACCTCTCCCCTCGTTCGGACATAGCACCCCCTGACCCTTGCGCCCCCGTTAAATCGGTGTTGGACTAGGGAAAGTTCAGTCATGACCTCAATTTCTTCGAGTCTGAACACCTAGTTCAGATTCCGGACGAGATTTTTTCAGTCGCAGACGCCAACTGTGCTATTGACCGTCTAGACCTAGAGGGACACCGGACGATGGACTGGGCGATGGACGACCGTCACTAGAACCTACCGGAGGATGTGCGTGCCCTTCTAACGGAAAAAAACGCAGCCACTCGTGCTTACGACTCTTACCCCACCGACGAAAACCGCCGTTTCCTGCGGGCTTTACAAAGGGACGTAAAGATGCGTATGGACGAGGTACGTCAAAGTCGATGGGAAAAGCTCCTAGAAGGGCTCGAGCCCACCCATCAAGCCTTCTGGCAACTAAACCCGTTCCCTCAAGTCCCCGAGTCAAGGGCACATTTGCCCAAATGCCTCCCCTCAACCGACCCAACCGCACCCCAGCATTTGATGACGAGGAAAATGCCAAATGCCTGGCCGACAGCCTCGAAGTCCCGTGCTCCCCCAGTTTAGAGCCAGTCGACCCGACCCATCACCTCCAGGTGGACTCCGAGGTCAAACTCAGAGCAACCCTCCCGCCCTCCGACCTTCCTCTCCCCCCGGTCACACCAAAGGAAGTAGAATCGCTCATAAAGGACCTTAAGCCCCGCAAAGTCTCAGGCCCTGACGGTATCTCCAACAAGGAGCATAAACAGCTTTTACACCCGTCATCTGTCTCCTGACTGCAATTTCTGACCAACTGCATCTTTCCGCAAAAGTGGTCAGAGGCGGTGGTCATCGGTATTCACAAACCCGAGAAACCTCCATCTTAACCCTCCAGTTACCGTCCCATCTCCTTGCTTAACACCATGGGCAAACTCTATGAGCGCATCCTCTACGCCCGCCTCAGACACTACGTCATGTCCCACAATCTCCTCCCCGGCGAACAGTTTGGCTTTAGAGCTAGGCACTCATGCGTCATAGTGGAGCATATCTCCGAAGGTTTTGATCGCCCCCGCTTCATGCCCACCGGCGCCCTCTTCTTCGATATGGCGGCAAAAGCCTTCGACAAAGTTTGGCACAACGGCTTACTTTACAAGCTGTACAATCTCGGCGTGCCTGATCGTCTTGTGCACATAATTCGAGACTTCTTGTCAAATCGCTCTTTCCGCTACCGAGTCGAACGCGCTCTCTCCTCCCCTCACCCGTAAGAGCTGGAGTCCCGGAAGTCTCTGTCCTCTCGCCCCCCTAGTCTCCCTGTACACTAACGATATCCCGAAGTATCCCGTCAGTAAATCTCGCCCTCTTTGCCGACGACACTGTGCTCTATTATTCGGCGCGCAGCTCCAAGTTAGTTTCCACAGCTCTCCAATCTGCCACCACACTCCTAGACGAGTGGTTTCGCAGATGGAGAATCGAAATCAATCCCGACAAAAGCGCGGCGGCATTTATTTATTTATTCATTTATTTACATTGTAAACTTATAGCTAAATATCCAACACGCTTACATGTCATAAACAGATAATTATAAATATATTTAATTATAATATTACTAAACTATTCTAAATCTAAAAATTTACAACTCTCTCTACATATATGTTCAAAGCTGTCTGCGAATATGTCAATGTGATCACACTGAGTGATATGTCCTCGATCAGGTGTATAGCGCGAATGGTAGGCGCGTTTGCGGCATGTACCGTACGAGTGACGGGCCTGCGTAAGAGCCGCGGCCGCCGGCGCGGGGCTACTGCACCCTCGTCACCCCAAGGTATACGCGTGGGCACCAGCAGATCAATCTTAGACATTATGTCAATATCCACCTCTTAATGGAACGCGGATAAATATTGAGCTAGAAGAAGCAACTTTCGCCTACGAGACAAAGTGTCTAAATCCACCATGCCCGCAACAAACTGCGAAGGATACAAGTATGGGTAATACCCGTACTGCAGTCTATAGAGCCAATGTGCAAATTTTCGCTGAATTCGTTCAATCATAATAGAATATTTGTATTCACAAGGGTCCCAAATCATAGCTGCGTATTCTAGTTTGCTGCGTACGTAAGCGTTATACAACACCCTCGCCACAGCCACGTCATTGAATTCATAGGATATCCGTAAAATAAAGCCTGCCAAATAAGGGCTAAATAAGCCCCGCAGATTGGGTTTTTAGACGCCTAATGGCAACTCTCAAATCGATTCCGCTCACACTCATAACAGATCCCTAGTATCTACTTTTGAATGTGCAGCTCGAGCGGCATCCGCAAAGTCCAGGCTAGGCGAGTCTGATAGGAATACTGAGCTGAAATATTGAGTGAAAGCGTCCGCTGCAGCCTGTCCAGACACCTCCATACCGTCGTAGGAAAAAACATCAACACATCGCCTATTCTTTCTTTTATCTTTGACATATCCCCTGAATTTGGCTGGTTCATCAAATATAGTTTTTTGTAAACTACTTATATGCTGCTGATATGCATCACTTTTTAGCTTTTTAACACGCCACCTGTAGAATTTGTACATTTCTTTATTATATACCTTTCCCTCAGACTTAGTTTTTTTCAGATGATAATATTTATATTTTAAGTTACGTATAATTTCAGCAGTATACCATTTCGGGTATGCGAATCGACCATCACGTTGGTTAAGTTTTTTGACAGGTACAAAACGATTAAAACACTCGTATATTTTTGAATAGAATAACTCAACACCACCATCAACATGACGAATTTCAAACAAATCAGTCCAGTCGATTTGAGTTAAAGCTGCGTAAAGCGCTTGATGGCGAGAAGACAGGGGACGCTCAGCTCCATGCCCGCATCGCAGTCTTAAAGTCAGTTCAAGCGCGGGATGGTATTCGTCTTTCGGTACTAGGGGGTCACAAGTAATTGAAACATTAACCTGATCAGAGGCAAGATCACTAAGTATTAAGTCTAATTTCCCGCCATAACTATTAAGCACTGTATTGTGATCTTGTAATTTACAAAATTCACAGAAAAAATTAATAATTTTTTGAAAAATAGATTTAACTGGTGGATAGCTGGTGTTATCCTCTTTATATTGGTAATATTTTTTAATCAAATTGTTCACTTTAGCCACACTAATGAATTTCCAAATGCACACAAATACACAAACGATGTTTACTTGGCCGCGATCCTTCCGCGATATTCTTCACGAAGTATCCTATCCAGTCCTAGGGTACAAAACCTCCGATCTCGCTCTTTGGCCGCCTAATCCTTTGGGTGAACACTGTCAAATACTTAGGAGTTACCTCGTGGTCTGTGGGAGTTACGCTCGATAGGAAGCTGTCATTCAAAGCACACGTGAAAACCGTCCGCAATCGCGCCCACTTTGTTATGAGCCGGCTCCAACCCCTTGTCAACCAGCATAGCAAACTCTCCCTTCGTAATAAGGTGAGATTGTACACGATCTGCATCCGCCCAATCATGACGTTCGCCAGTGTCGCTCGTTCGCAATTCGCTCAGGCAAATCCCGCTCTTATACACCGCCTGCAGGCTCTCCAAAATAGATTCATGCGCAACGCGACAGGTGCCCCGTGGTACCTGCGCAACGCTAACCTGCACATAGATTTACGGCTCCCCACAATAGCCCAATTCATGAAAGAGGCATCGAGGAAATACTTCGATTCTGCTCCTCAAGACCCCAACCCCTTCGTGGTGGCTGCATCCAACTACGACCCCCTCAGGGAACACCCCCAATGCGTACGTAGGACCCTTCGGCCAAGGGAAGTCCTCAACGACCCTGACGACCCTATTACTCTCGCCACTTTGAAGGCCAACCAGACCTTTAGTCAGTCCCGTCCTTCACGCACCAACCGTCCTCGCCGGCGAGGTCGCAGAGCTCCTCATTTCAGCACGTATAGTGGTATATTCTCTCCCATAGCACGCCCTTCTGGCGGAAATCTTCAGTAGCGCCCTGAACTGAGGTCCGTGCCAACATGGGCGCCCTCAGGCCCGCTACTTAGCTTTAAGTGTATGTTACTGGTTATGAACCTTCAGCTCGCCCTTTTTTTCGGTGGTGCAGACAAGACCATCAGCGGCCAACTGCAAAGTTTCCTTCAAAAAAAAAACAAAAACGTAAAAAGGTATAATAATATTTTAAGCGCACCTTATAACTAGTAAAATAATAAGGATGCCCGTAAAAGTTAAGAGGCACGTGTACAAGCAATCATTACACCTGTACTTACTTACGGGAGTAAAACCTGGTCTATGAGACCGCGCAACACACATACTACCCAAGCGGCAGAGATGAAGAGACTTCGATGGATGTGCCGAATAACGAGGCTTGATAATATCGGTAACGAATACGTTCCTAGCAGGTTCGGTGTACGCCGCTACATCGCAGATACGCTCCAAAAGAGTAAACTGAGGTGTTATGGACACGTGAAAAGGAGACCTCGCGACTACATTGGAAATGCCATGATAGATCTGAAGAACCCTTGGTCCAGAAAACGAGGAAGACTAGGTAGACATAATGCCAAAGATTTAAGGAGTTGCCATGTTTCAGTAGCTGTGGAGCTCCTTGTGAAAGAGTTCGTCCAGGCAAGTACAGCCCCACCTTACTTATTTCTGCCGCCAAGCAGTAATGTGAGCATTACTGTCTTCCGGTGTTGAAGGGTAATAAGGGTGCTGATGAAATTACAAGGTGACGGGAGCAGTGGCAATGCCCCTCCTTTGTTATGGACAGGCATATAGCTTATCATCAGGCGCACGACCGTTCGCCCCGTCAATTGATATTTAAAAAAATGTTCCTGAAAACAACATGCCCAAAAGAGCTAAGTGGATGTTACAAGCAAGGAAGACCCACACCATCAGTTGGAAATAATGCTGAGGAGAGAGAGCCTACAAAAACGTAAAATGCTGAACAGAACTCTAAATCCGTTAATCCTGAATGTAAGATGCAATCTTATTTATATTATGATTTTTCCGTGTAATTATACCGACATCCGTCTCTGGAGACCTCTGCATAGTTGACAGTCCTACAGTTAGATAAACCTTACACCTACAGTAATAATTGAATTGGCACTTCCATCTAAATTGACTAAACTGACCTGCGCACAGACGTTATATTGGCAATCTGGCTTCAGACACGTCTGCAATTACTCTGCTTATTTGAGTATGAAATCTTGTCAGGGTCCTTTATGTTGTGACCCTTTTTGATATACTCTAACGGACTGAGAGCCGGTGGCTTCGTGTCCTTTGTTATGCTGATTATGTCACTTCTTGTAAACGGCTTGATCTGACGGGTCTAAAAAGCTTTGAACCTTTGCGTTTCTTTTGAGCATACATTAACTTTGTTATATAAAATATTTACAAAAACCACTTTCTGTTTAGCCAAAGATTTGTTTTTATATATGCGTGATATTTGGGCGTTTGTTTGTGTGTTCACCTTACGGCCTGACGCGCACTAACAGGACGGCAAGGGAAGGGATTTTTAGGTAACAAATAGTATTATGCCTTAACAACATTATGATTCAAATTTCAATGACAATGGTCGTGGCTATATATACCAATTTCTGCCGACAAGCTGTAATTTGAGCATTACTCCGGTTTAGAAGGGTAAGGGTGCTGGTGAAATTACAGGCACTTGTCAACTCACGTCTCAGGGTAATGGGTAGAATGGCATTTCCCCTAAGATCTTAGTGATTTAAAGCTGTTATGGATAGGCGTGTCACTTATCACCAGCCACACGACTTGTTCGTCCCGTTACTTGGTATTAGGTTATGTTGGGTCGAAAAAAACTACATTCGACGTCCGTCAATGAAAACACGGCCCCGATCGAAACTATCAAATCGCGTTGTCTTACATTCATAGTTCTATCCCCGATCGAAATTCGGGCCAAATCAGTTAATGTGGGAAAATGGGCACATTACGGATTTTATGTTTCTGGAGTAGGGCCCTGTAACAAATTACTTGAATGCAGTATTACATGCTTTGAAAAATAATATCTCTATGAAGAAATAGTTATTTGTAATGCTTAGTAGTTTGTTAGTTGTTGTTTCACGCAACTATTGAAAGCTGAGGAAGCGGAGGTTGAATAATTGGTTCAAAAATAAAATCCTGAGACACGAGACGCAAAACGACGTTGAACTATAACGAACCAGTTTTAAGAAACAAAATTAGTTATCGTGTCAATTTCATGTCAACAATAATAAAAATAAAATATACCAACGTGTTTATATTACCTAAATAATGTACGACAAATCGCGTAGTGTTCAACTACGTGTCATTATCTTTATTTTTCATCGAAAGAAAAACTTTGGTGCACAATCCATCGTCAAGTTCAAATTCCAAAAACCTTTTCCACGCTAGCGTGGATTTTTTTTCAGAAAGAAAGCCTTTCCGATCTAGTGAGGTGAAAAATGTATTATCTACAAGATTTACAATAATTTCCCTTCGAGTCGCATAGCCGTGGAACACCCTGTATATAATTTATTTTTTATTTAACAACAGAATTGTGAAATTAGATAAATAATAAATGAAACACAACACTAGAAACACAACTTGTTGCAGCGTATATCGCGTACAGACAATTGGTCTTGATTCCCGCACTAGGCTAAGCCTTTCTTGCGGGTAATCAATGTTTCCTCGTTGTAAAGAGGAAACTTGTAAGTTACAAGTTAAGAATACCAAAGAAGTTTATCAACAAATTATTAGAACGAATAAATGAATGAAATATTCTTTATTGAACTTAAAATTACAGTTAAAATACAATACAGCAACTTAGGCATAAAGATAGTAAGATAATGTGTAACAGGCGATTTAATAAAAATCGATTCACAAAGCCGGAGTAATCGGGTAACGAGGAGGTTCTCAATTATTCTGTTTCTTTTTTGTTTGTGAACTGATTTTGATGATTCTTTTTTTGTTGGAAAGGGGATAGCCCTGTATTGATCCCTCAAATTACAAAACAATGGCAGATGGAGCGCGGCGAACACGAAAGTGAAGCCACTAAAGCAAATACAAATTCAAACGCTAATACAATCTCGCGTCAGTCCAAAACACAGCGTCGACGTCGTATTGTGTGCACGTCATGAGTGGTTTGTTATTTTATTTTTAAAAATTTATTTATTTATTTATTTATAACAATACATCTACCCTTACAGCTATGCATAGCCAATGTGATAGAGTACAACTCAAGTGAATTATAAGCTACTAACTAAGAAAAATGTAATATGTACTATGTATATACATGTAGGTGCTAACCATAAATTCTATCAATTATCCTATATTTACAAATTATATTATATTTGAACATAACAAACAATAAAAAGAGTCATTCTTGTGAATTCACACAGTGTACATGAAAACAAATCAATTCTGTCCGCCACCTCGTTTAAAATTCGTAACGCTCGTGTGAATGGGGCCTTTTGGTTAAGATTAGTCTGAGAGCATGGCACTGCCAATAACTGCGGTTTTCGTCGCCTCCCCACGTAGTCATTGGGTACGCACAAAGACACCCTTTCGAGTATACTAGGATTAAAAATTCTACCTCTAATTATTTTAAAAATCATCAGTGCCAGTGAACAGTCTCGACGTACTTCCAGTCTGTTATACCCAACCATACCAATAATAAATAGGCTAGGATATATAAGCGGATAGGCAGGATAAATCCTGTACAACCTCATATATAAATATCTTGTGAATCTTGTGAAAAATGCCGTCTTGTGTCATTAAACATTGTAGAAATTGTTTCTTAAAACAAAAAAGTAAGATGGAATACCTTAATAAATGAAAAGCAGCTTCATATCGTTTATTACGTATGCTCCATCTAACTATTGTTTTGTAATCTGAGATTGATCCCATTTAAATTTGAAGAACATGTTTCACTTCTAAGGGTTGCAAATCAGGGGACGGATTCGGTTTATTGGATTTCACCCACTTTCCGTTAACTAATTTCAATAAAACAGCGAAAGCGGATTTTGTTTAATAAAGTAAGTTACAATTATTTTATTGCTACATAAGAAGAAAGTAAATTAAAAACTTGCAACCGTTTCATTTGGCCATTATTTTTTCTATCCGCAGTGCGAAAATTCAGCTGAATAGCTGAAGCAGAATAAGACTATTCATTTCGACTGTAATCACCGCAAAAAGTCGACGTAGCACGTTGTAACGACTATACCTAATACTTTCAGGCTAATGGTGCCATTGTACTGCTACAAAAATGTTATTCTTTCACCGATAATATGACATCATGTGGCACTAACGCCATATACCGACATATATACATAAACCGACGCTTCGGGTCAGAATGAGATGGAAAGGCCTGTGGCCCGTTTCGCGGCCCGCGTTTCTTGAAAACGCGGAGCGATTTCCGTGGTCGAGTAGCTTGCACATCGGTTTTCATAATGTCGCCATCTCTGAGGTACCGGCATCGATCCCCGGTCGGGTCGGTACAAAAAAACTAATTTTTCTATATTGTCTCGGGTCTTGGCATTGGGTGCAGGCATTACCGAGTACTCAGAGCACCTTCGAACTCTAGTCCATGGAAGGTATCAGGCGTTCTCTCAGTGGACTATCCTGGTTTTACAATCTTTAATTGAGTTTCCCGCTTTCAATATATTTTTTGTTTCTGTTGAGATTTTTTTTAAAAGCGCCTGCCTACTCAAATGGGATCATTTTAACAATATCCTCTTTCAATAACAAAAGAGAAATACACACTCAAATGGAACTCATTGTCTCTGAATAATCCCGTATTTTATATTCCTGTACCTATTGAAAATACAAATTTGTCGATGACAGAACCATCTTCTTTATGAGTTTAACGAGGCAACTGAATAATAAATCTTAATCCTGGCACGTTGTAATAACGCTAATTTACAAATAGACTAATTTAGATACTTGTGTGTTTTATAATATTTTATATTTACGGGGTGTTATTTGTAGTATAAAAAAAATATATTAGAAGTTTCAATATTTATTTTTTTATAAAAAGTTGCACCACAGCAAAACATGTGCAACAATTAACATCATAACACATTTTAAACAGTGGTATCTATATAAATATGCTCGCCAATTAAAGGCTTACACAGCATTTACCAAGAACTATCTGAATCATTTAACAATAATTCCAAGTTAATAAGTCTAAGTGGGCGGCCTATATGTGTTGTATGACTAATTTTTCGCCGTGTGCTTTGAAACTATACTAAAATAGAAATTGAAATCATGTATTCCGTATAAAATTACAGGCACATGGGACTTGTCAACTTATGTCTCAGGGTGACAGGCGCAGTGGTAGTGCCCCTCAGATCTTTGTGATTGAAATTTGAAGCTCCGAGTGGTACTGCAACTGTTATGGACAGGCGTATCGCTTACCATCAGGCGCACGACTTGTTCGTCCCGTCACATAGTTATTACAAAGAAAAAAAGAAAATAAAGGGACAGTACACATAATAAAAATAACTGACGGACTGCAAAATTGACCTTCGACACACGCTACTCCGACAACACAGACGAGACGTTTCTTTAAAAAATCTCAGATAAGAAAAATCATCATTACAAACCCACGTAGGAAATGATTTCTAATATCGATCAATATAAGAAAACAAGGACAAAATTACGTAATCGGAAATTTATTTTATTAAAATACAGAGTGTTTTTTACAATGGGACAGTATGGGGAAATCCGACACCATAGAAGATACAAGGAAACTATCTTAGGAACCATAAAGTCGTCTTTTTTTGTGGAACAATTTTGGCGTAGTCAATTTTTTGGTCAAGTGTGAGATATCCATACGATAAAATTGACCAAAATCTTTTTCCACCCTGCCGTTCGACCTAAGCAAAATGAGCCGTATTTGTACGGGAAAAAT
Source organism: Hyposmocoma kahamanoa (assembly GCF_003589595.1). Taxonomy (NCBI): domain Eukaryota; kingdom Metazoa; phylum Arthropoda; class Insecta; order Lepidoptera; family Cosmopterigidae; genus Hyposmocoma; species Hyposmocoma kahamanoa. The sequence continues at coordinate 1,750,781 of NW_020653774.1, forward strand.
TAAAATTCGAGCTGAGGTACTACCTACTAGGTACTACTCATAAGATTCTGTATTAATTCTCATTAACAGCGTGGTTAATCGAGTACCTGACACTGCACAGTAAATAAAGCTCTATGACATATTTTGTAAACATCCCTTTGCAATGTTTCAAAAAGCAGGCAAAAGAAATGTTCGTTAATGACTTTGTATTGTTACCAGAGAAGTCCATGAAATTATCTGCCCAAGGCACAAAGGGTATTTTCTATTTAATAATATTCGGGTCACCGGCGCTTTTTTAGCAGAGTTATTATTACATATGTTACAAATTCCCTTTTATCAAGAGGGAATGTAATTTACAATTATGAGAGATTCTAAGTGTTGGATCTTTGTATTGATAATAATAACAAACTAGTGGTGTGATTTCACAAAAAATAATTGAATATAAATAAGTGAAACATCCTAACATTCAATAAAACTTAATTACAATTATTGTGCGAGGTTATTGATCTCTTGTCAATTGCTGGCGTCGAGTATATAACCAGATATAGAGACGAAATGTCATTTAATTTGTTTGAAAACTATTCTGTCAAATAATTACGATGACAACTGCGTTCCGATTGGCTAGCCATGAATTCGAAACCCAGTTCCAGTTTAACTTGCGTTTTGCAAAAATTACATATTTAATCACCGACGAAATGTGTTTGCGTTTGTTTTGTAATTAGATGTTTTGCTGTTTTTCCCACACCACCGAATGGAACAGCCCCCATAGTTAAAGATGTTATCCTTATTACAATAAACACAGAATATGTTTGGAATATACGGAGACGTACACACAGGTCAGTCGTTGGCGCTGTACTATTTCAGCTTTCTAATCTGTGATTTCAGTGCAAACTTGAGTTGATATTTAAAAGTTGTTTATGGGCCATTTACCTGATGAGTTGCCAAGGATGGATGGCCCTTATTTCGTCTCTTTTTCTGGTTATATACTCGATTAAAAAGCCAGAACAAAGACCAGAGAAAAGTTCGCAAGGTCCGCTGGTTCGTTCCGTGGCTTAGTTGTCATAGCGTCTGGCAGGTTTGCTAGAAGACGTTAGTGCGAATCCAGCCGGATCGATGGAATTTTTTCTAAGTATTCTTTTTGTATTAATATTTTTTTTAGTAGCAGAAGAGCTCCTTGTGAAAGTGTGCATCCAGGGTAGTACTGCCACCTTACCTATTTCTGCCGTCAAGCAGTAGTGTCAGCGTTACTGTGTTCCGGTTGTGAAGGGCAAGGGTGCAGGTGAAATTACAGGCGCATGGGACTTGTCAACTTATGTCTCAGGGTGACAAGTTTAATGGCAGTGCCCTTGAAATCTTTGCTCTTTACGATTTAAAGCTCTGAGTGGCACAGTAACTGTTATGGACAGGCGTGTAGCTTACCATCAGGTGCACGACTTGTTCGTTCCGTCACTTGATGTTGTAAAAAAAATTTGAATTAAAGTTATTCACATAGTTCGATTCCCGTGTGAAAACGGATGAAACTCATTATAGAAGCGTATACATTGCCGCTTAAATGAATATGTGACTTTGCGAAGACGAACTGTCAAAAACAGTTAGTTTATTTTTAACCGACTTCAAATAAGGAGGAGGTTCGCAATTCGATTGCATTTTTGTATTTTCTTTTATTTTGTACGTATGTTACTCGATAACCCTGGAATTTCTGAACCGATTATGATGATTATTTTTGTTGGAAAGAGGGTAACTCGATAGTAGTCTCATTTAAATTTGACGAAAATATTCCGGTAACCGATTTCAATAAAACATGGCAAATAGATGAATTCCACCAACTTTTGAGGTCGGTTTTTTTAGTAATATTCTTCTTAACTTAGCCGCTCACGCGATGCGCTCATCCTACCGCAAAATGGCAGCTATTTGGTTTCGCAAATTACAAAAGGATTCAGTTTAAATACAAGTTTTTAAAAATAAAAATTATTATTCTGCATTGCTAAATAAATACCCTCCGTACTACAACAAAAACATCTCAAATAAAATACAGTAATACACCGCAAATCCTGCACTTAAAAAGCACTAATGAAATTTTTGGTGTACTTGGGTAAATATGATAATATTCCGTTTGAGTGGTTCTAATGTTTACCATGAAATTACTCCTTAAAGTATAGTTTATAAACATTTATATTCAGGGTAAACTTTATAAACACAACTTACGGTACGTTTTCAATAAATAAACACCGACATCACCAGCCCAAACAATAACACACACGATTGTCGTGACGTATTTTTGAAGTGGTTTATTTTTTTTAAATGACAGACCCAGGCATTAAAAACTTTATGGTTTACTAGAGTAGTTACCGAAATAGCAATTATTATTAGTTCTTTTACCTGTTATAACTTCGATATCCGATAAATCGGTATAAAATCATCACCGGCACCTCTAGGTGTGGTATGCTTCCAGAGACGCATGAATCGCGTGAGCAAATAAATTACATTTTCACTCCCAACGTTTTCTTTTTCTTGAGAGAAGACCAATGCCAATCAGTAAGCCGTACAATGGGTTGATTATGATGATGTGACATAAATAATGGGTTTTCGTCAAAATTGTAAAGGATGATATTTATCATTTAGAAACGTCCATGTGGTTGAAACGTGCAGACGAATTTAACTTTAAAGTTAGTAAGGTTAAAGTGTATTTTACAATGATAATCCTCTCAGGATCAACGTACATAATTTGTCTAGGCTGACTTTATCTCCTCAATTCAGACATTCGCGGACTTGACAAGCAACGGGCAGGTATTATCCTGATAACTACCTCGTATTGGATGCAGGATAATACCAGAATAATTGCAAGTTAATTTGAAGCACAGCGAGCGAAACTTTCTTGGGTTATACAAAAAGTACAATTTGGGGCTATCCAAGGCTAGAGTGAATAGGCATTGCTTAGTTGCCTAAACGCGTACCATCGTCTGTCACATCGTCGCTTAACATCAGGTCAGATTGTGGCCAAGCGTGTGTGTATTATATATTAAAAACTTAATTCACACACACACGCATTTGGATTTCTTTGTAACTCTTTCTTTGTATTAAGCCATTGAAAGAGGAATCTGATACAAAAAGCAATTATCATCGCCAAATTCTTATACGTTCCACTACTGGGAACTAAAAAACAAGTGCGAATTTGACCTCCATCTCACCTGATAGTGTGATAACTCCATACGCGACCGAACTTGTGCTTGGTACAGCTGAAGCAACTGTCCCGTTGTGAAGTACGTCACTAAGCTTCCTCGCTGCATTTTTGGCCATGGATTCTATGTAACTGCCGAAGTTC
>NW_020653774.1:1769081-1789740 GCF_003589595.1 Hyposmocoma kahamanoa
AAAGTACCTAATGGAACAAAGTTGTCGTTTATGATGTTAGTATATAGTGCAGCGAGGTTGTTAATGTTTTACAAAATAACTCTGTACAAAAAAAGTGTTTCTCTCGCTCATTCTTCCCAAAAGTTTGTGTATTACGAATGAATTCAATCACGTTGACATTTCGAAGAAAAAAAAAGCTTTTTACATTTGTACAGTAAATATTTTCCTTTTCCAAATATTAGATAGAGTTCGACACTTTTATTACGTCAGGCCTAACTTTTACGACTAGAGCTTTTTATCACCGGGAACAAGTGTAGGTCGTTTCGTTTGATCTTTTACTGTAAGTGCCAAATAAATTAATTGTAGTGGATAAAACACAGAGGATAGAGCAAACACTTAAAATATACACAGCGCGTGGCGGTTTACAGTTTCTTAATTTTTCGTTTCCATGTCCTTTAAGGTGGTATTAAAATTAAAAAAAACCTCTTTTTTTCTTAAAGTGGCCGCCCATTGGGTGATACACCACTATACGCGACCACAAGTTACGGACGAGTATTTTAATACATTTTATAGATTTATATAATAGTGCTGTCTTTCTTGCCTCAGACAATTTTTCATAGCCCAGCCAGCAAAAATATATCGAAAACAACTATATGTATGTACTAGCGTACTAGATGCGGCGTTCCAACACACGCTGCTTCACTGATGTGCGGTGAAGACGCAACACTTCAATACCATAGATTAATAAGCAACAGAGTGTTCTGACTACACAATAAGGGATAATATGAATAAAATAGTTACTATAGTTGCCTCATATATTAATTTAAAGAATATAAAAAAAGACTAGGCTGCGTGGTCTAAGGATATTTGTCTTTACGCAAGAAAACGTACATACATAACATAAATCAATAATTTCAACAACTCGTGTAGCAGCCACCAGACGTGCCAGAATGTCGAACCCTCTTCCGACATTCAGACACGTCTTAGATCAAGCAAAAGGACGCAGTAAGAACACGTATCACGTAGTATACTTAGAATAATAACGCATAGAAACCTAGTCCGCACACGCTAAGTGAGGCAAATTGAAGCGCTCCCAATGGGCCTACACGAGATCAACTTGCACCGCGAACAGATCAAGAATTTTAGCTAAAAATGACGATATGTGCGTTAAATGACAACGTCAGACAAACATAAAATAGATTTTTTTTTTTATACATGACAGGCAAATGACTCCACTCCACCTGATGTTAAGTGGAAAGTGGTATCCAAACGCGAAGGAACCTAGTGCAGCGATGAAACCCTCACTGCACTAGCCACCTCCACCCTGCCTGCCTACAATATGCCTCTTCACGCCTCGTTTAATACTAACATCACATTCCACAAGGAAGTAACGCGTTTCAACTTGTATTTTTATATAAATATTCACTAAAACCGACAATTAACCTACTACTAAAACTAGCCTACATGAATTTGATTTTTGCCTCACTTGTGACAGTTCATTTGATATGAAACTATCATTCTATGCCATTGACTTACAATTATATGGACGTCGGGTCCGCGTTAAAAAGTGTCCGAACTTATAGGGCGTTAAAATCGTATACAGAGCGTCATTCACGCATTAGTCTTCGTTTGTTCGACTGACAGCGAAGCAAGCAAAATTAGACAGTACTGCGATGACATTACAATTTAAATTCAACGTTTTAGCTTTTTCGTGTTCCTTTACATGTCACTACGTTTAAATAGGTTGACTTGGGACATTTTTTTCGTGGTTTTTGTATTAGACCCGTCGTCCATTTATTTATAAGTCAATGTTCTATGCGTTATTATTCTAAGGTAGTATAGATAAGTTTCACAAAATATAAATACATCAGTCAGTCAGTCATCTACCAACCAACGACTCATTTATTTCCACCTTATATTACCACGGCGCAGCGGTGACACATATAAACATCCTATCACCTGCGTCATGGTACAACTCGGCTGTATTTTTTTCCATTACTTAATTTGTTTTTCTTTTTTAGTAATATAATAATTATATACGGTAAGCGAACGCCCCCTGGGTCTAAGTAAAATTAATTGTGCCAGTAAAAGCGACTTCGTCAGGGGCTTTCCGTTAATACCCTAATAATGGATAAATATCATTGGTAAACACTCTACGTTATCTGCTTGCCTACCTCATTCCCAATAGGTATAAACTGTTGTACCGGGTTCAATTTCCTAGTTCTTATCTTATCTAAGAGGGTAGTAAATTAAACTAAGAGAACGGAAACAAAGTTATTATATCAATAAAGACAACCGGCGGAAGGATGCAGCAGTAAATAGGTTGAGAAGCTACGGGGCTTCAGCAACCAGAAGGTAGATTCAAAGGTGACGTAGCTCAATGGTAACCCAGTTGTTGCCCACCGCGTCACTCGCTACCCCCCGTGGACACCAATTCAACTATTACGTTTGATTCAAATTTTAGCGGCTATGAAGGAAAGCAATAGCAAAATTTTCAACTGCCGTAGTACATACAATTTTATTACTAAGAAAATACTTTATATAGATTTTTATCAAAACGTTAATTATTTACAAATACTTGTACCTAACGTTCCGTTACACTGTCACTGTACGAGCTGCTTGTCTCGTACAGTAATATGTCAGAATATGTCAGGTGATATCAGCGAGATGATGCAGGGAGATGTCAAAGATGCTGTAGAAATAATACTCGACCGATACCACGGAGTAACTTTATTGTACTGAAAATTATAATTTATACATATTGCACGTGCACAATGTAGGGTGCGACGTTGCATATTGTCAGTTGCACAATAATGTACGTTGACCCGTACAGTCACGTCTGTCCAAAAATACTCTTTGACAAAATTCAGCACTAAAACAAAACAATATCTCTATTAATTCTACGAATTAAATTAGGTGATAAGTTTTTTACGCTTAAATAGCAGAGTTACAAAACTCCGCATATACATAATTTGTTTCCTGTAGTCCGTTAAGATCAATATCCAATTAAAGATCAATTTTATCTGTGGCCAAGGATTGTAGCATCATGTTCCCTTGAGATGGCTGCGCTTATTGGTATTCATAAATAACATTTGTAGAAAACACTTGAAAGATGAAAGGCGATACGATATTTTGCAGGAAAGTATACGTTCTTCAAAGTAACTCTAAAAATAAACACAAAAAGTATCTAGTGTGGAATTCGTAAACATTAACTATTGGTAATGACTAAAAATTACACAGAGTAGTAAATACTGGATATGACGGAAGAAGCATTACAGTAAGCTTAGAGCGTGGTTGTAATTCTTTGAAACAGAATGAGAAACAACGTAGCAAGAAAGCGCTGTAAAACAAGGTAAAGCTTCGATTGTTTGATCATTCTGAAAATGATAATCACAAATGATGAGATATTTGTTCGTAGTAATAGAGTTCTAAAGGTGCTGGTGAAATTACAGACACCGCGCCCCTTAGGTCTTTACGATTTAAAGTTCTGAGTGAAACTGCAATTGCTATATACTGGCGTGGTACTTCCAGCCAGGCACATAACTTATGCGTCCCGTCACTTTTTATCATATAAAAAAATACTAAAAAGATGGTAATGGTAATCACCATGTATATTCGAGATATTCCAAAATGGTTACAATAATGTTCGAAATAAGGAGTCACAAGTGAGAAATACCTGGTTTAGATGACGAACGCTTACAACTGCACAATGAATAACATTACAGTCTAATCAGCGGCAGTCAACATTTCGCGTTAAGAGGGAGCAGAGGAAAAATTCCTAATCTCCGATTTGATTTTAGAGGGGTATATCCACTTTAAAGTTAAAAATAAAATATTGTCTGAGTAACTACATGATATATTCAAGCATAGACACTAATCAGAAACATAAAACAATAAAGTTTCCTCGATGGATAAAAATCACGAGATGACCTCTAATTTTCACATTTTTTCGATTCATCCTCGAACTGCTACAGGTTATTAGGACAAAAATTAGATAATTAATTATATTTATGCATGATCAAGAACTGTCACTACGGATTTTTTTTTAATACTTTTAGTTTTATAGTTATTCCGCTAAAACGAATTTGATACTTTTAATGCGCAAAATTCAACATCTCCTGTCGCATGTCACGCGAACTTCAGGCATATACATATTTGTCTCACAAATGTGGGCGGAGCCAACATCAAAACTTTTTTGGCATGCTCCCTCTTAATACCGACAACTGCCTCCTGAGTATAATTGCAAATATCTCCAGGGTTCTTTTCATGATCACTGGTTCTAGCTGCATATTAGTTTTAGAAAACAGTTATTTGAAGTACTAACTCCAGTTATTAGCCTCTATGGATGAATATTCCGAAATAAAGGTATTTGAAATTTAATTGAATTTGAATTCATTAAACCCAGGGCACCATTTATAATAATTACTTTTTTCAATGTTTTTCTCATAATATATATATATATAAAACCGGTTAAGTGTCAGTAGAACTTGTTAGTCAAGAGTTTATGCGTTACTCAACCGTGCTTTATGCGATACGAAACGTAAAATGTCAGTTTTAGTAATACGTGCTTCGGGTGACAGAGGGAAACCTAACTTTCTTCACGACTAGTCGTAAACATCTTAGTGTTTACCGCCTGGCTTGATTCCGGGTTAACAAACTTATACAATGTCTGAGATACTGCTGCACTTGCTAAAGTAAACCTAAGTCTCATAAACTCGCTCCTAATACGACGCTACTCTGTAACAATCATATAGTTTAGATATTCCTTTTTTTCGACTCAGTTTTTTACATTCAAGTCTTTATTTGGCTTGTGGTAAGCGACACGCCTGTTCTTAACAGTTGTAGTGTCACTCAGAGCTTTAAATCACAAAGATCTGGGCCAGACTGCTTCTATGCCCGTCGCCCTGTGTCATAAGTTGATAAGTGTCATGTGCCTATAATTTTTAAAAAATATAAAAGATGACAGTACTTCTCTGGACGAACTCTTCCACAAGGAGCTATATTGCTACTAACAAAATATCTTATATATGGTTAATAACCGCTCACGCAATGCGCTCCTCCTACCGCAAAATGGCGGCTATTTGGTTTCGCAAATTAGAAAAGGATTCAGTTTAAATACAAGTTTTTATAAATAAAAATTATTATTCTGCATTGCTCAATAAATACCCTCCGTACTACCAACAAAAACATCTCAAATAAAATGCAGTAATACACCGCAAATCCTGCACTTAAAAAGCACTAATGAAATTTTTGGTGTACTTGGATAAATATTATAATATTCCGTTTGAGTGGTTCTAACTTTTACCATGAAATTACTCCTTAAAGTATAGTTTATAAACATTTATGTTCAGGGTAAACTTAAAAAATGCTACTTACGTATGTTTTCAATAAATAAACACCGAAATCACCAGCCCAGAGAATAACACACACGATTGTCGTGACGTATTTTGGACGTTGTTTATTTTCTTAAATGACAGACCCAGGCATTAAAAACTTTATGGTTTGCTAGAGTAGTTACCGGAATAGCAATTAATATTAGTTCTTTTACCTTTAAAATCGTCACCGGCACCTCTAGGTGTGGTATGCGTCTACGGCTGCATGTATCGCGTGAGCGGTTATAATTACCATCTTTTCAGTATGATCAAAGTTTTACCTTGTTTTACAGTTCTCTCTTACTATGCTGTTCCAATAGCCAATTGATGTACTCTTCTATGCCGGACGCAGTAATGCTAACATTACAGCTTGGCAGAACTTCCCTGTACGAAATCTTTCTCAAGGGGCGCAACTGCTGTTTACTACTCTCTTTTTTCTTACATGGTTGTAATTTATAAAAGTTAGTAAATAAATAAAGAGTTAGTACTCTTTCTTTTAGTTTATTATTGTTAAAGAGTAAACGTTATTATGAAAAAGGAAAATAGTTTAACAGCTCTTTTGTTAAAATTTTTCTTTCTCAGTTCAAAAGTTTTGAAGTGATCAATAACAACTGTTGGAATGGCAAAAAAATGTCTAGCCGTTTAAGTTTATTACATGTTTTGAGACAAAATGTATTTTTAAGTATAAATAAATATCGAATTCTTAGGTTTTCGCGATTGTTACACATAGGAAATGAAACTATTTTTCCGGATTTAAATCGCGTATATTTGTTTTTTCAAACAAACCGACGTTTCGGGCCCTTTAAAGGTCCCGTGGTCACGGTTGACTGAGGTGGTACTGTCTTCAACCAGTTATGTCTAATATTGATGCAAACCACCCTATTTTTTCATTATAGTTACAATAGTAATTAATTAAATACCTTATTTTTAATTTTACAAAGAAAACATTCCAATTTACGCTATATTAAGTTTAACAAATTATTTTATTGAATGAATTTTTATTAAGTTCAATTTATTATTAACTGTTAATAGAAATTAGAATAAAAGAAAACATATTAATTAGTACTGCAGTCTTATGTCTGTTTGGGATTTTTCATCAGATGAAACATTGGATCCCAAACTGGCGGTACGGAGAAACCATCTTCCCTGTTGAAATTAGGATGTTTTTTAATTTCAATGGCCTCTCGCAACATCCTGGGTAGATAACGGACTTCTTTTGAAAGATATTAGATAAATATTAGATATCATCTCATATGTTGCTCTGATCCCAAAGTAAATAACCAAAGCATTTGTTTTATGGGAATCGGAAACAACGACGGTATCACAAACACTCAGACCCTAGACAACGTAGAAAAGTTACTTTTTCTGTACTAACCCGGCCAGAATGGCGACACCATGCAAGCTTGTGTGCAAGCTACTCAACTGTTAGAGAAACTCAGAAATTATTTTTAAAGATTTATTATTATATATTATATATTTTATGTCAACTCTAATCACAATTTACTATAATCGCGATGAGAACAATAAATAAATAAATATTCTCGTTGTTGTGTAGTTTGTATTGCCTGTATTGAAATTGCTAACTTACATTGTAACATTACGTATGAACTACAAATTACGATGTTCACCTACGACTATACGTAATATGTGAGTGACTTTACAGGAAAATTGATAACCAGAGTAGATTTGTTGCTTGCAATTTAAACAAACCAACCACCAACTTTACGTTATTAATTCAGCAGGGCAAATTCTTTCTTTGCTAATTAGACATGGCAGGCAAATCGCATTTTTGTGTAAGCAACAGCACACATTTTGTTCACATATAAGTAAACATCGTATAATTGTGCGATGTTTGTCGAAACAACAGAAAGCAACACGTAATGGCGAGATATGGACAATATCAAAGTTATTCGGCAAGTATTGCTTCGATATTAACTCTAACGCCTTTATCCCGTTTTCGATATGTGCGGCCTAGATTTTGTTTTCTTTCCAGAAGATTTGTTATTGTTACAAACTGTGCTGCGTGTTCGAATATTGCTTCGAAGTTGTTTTTTGTGAGCGCAAACTGAATAGCATTTCACAGGACAAATGTTACGATTCAAGTTTGTAAACAGTAGAATTCCTTGTGAAAAAGTTTGCCCAGTATTGTCATTTTATCCATTTCTACCACCAAGCGGTAATATTACTATTACTACCTTTCGGTTTTGAGGGGTATACCTAAGGGTACAGGTGAAATTACAGGCACATGGGACTTGCCAGCTTATGTCTCAGGGTGACGGGCGCATTGGCTAATTTCACCAGCATCTTCAAAACCGGAACACAGTGCTGACATTACTGCTTGACAGCAGAAATATATAGGGTGGCTGTACTTCCCTGGACGAAGCGTAAAATCGAGCGTTTCGAGTACAACCACAACATCTGTTTCAGTTCATTTGTAATGAAAGTGCCGTATCTACTTTTTTTTATTTTTTTTTTTATACATGACAGGCAAATGACTCCACTCCACCTGATGTTAAGTGGAAAGTTGTATCCAAACGCGAAGGAACCTAGTGCAGCGATAAAATCCTCACTGCACTGGCCACCTCCACCCTGCCTGCTTACAATATGCCTCTTCACGCCTCGTTTGAAGGACCCCATATCATAAGAGGAAGACATGTGCCGGAAGGGAGTTCCATTTGCCAACCGTGCGGCAGAGAAAGGAGCCACCGAACCTTTTAGTACGCGATGGAATTCGGCAGGTAGTGAAACGGTGACTACGAAGGCCAGCACGCGTGCTTCTGAGCAGGAACGGGGAAGGGGGGATGAGGTTGAACAGCTCTTCAGAGCACTCACCATGGTACATGCGGTAAAAGGCGCTAAGCGATGCATCATCTTATACTTTCAAGAAGGAGGTCTTTTGGCCGAACGGAGTCGTATACCGGCGATTCCAGGGCTTGTTACCTGACACTAAATTGTGCCACACGTCGCCAACAAAAGTGCAATTCGTGTAGATAAGTTATTTAATTTTTATATTATATTATGTTACGTATTTTAGTCTTTAAGGCCAGTCACCGGAGGAGAAGTGGAATAGCTGTTTTGCTGAATCAAATGGTTTAGGTGTTTACTATATATGACTGTCTTACAAAATTTACGATACTCCTAAGGATATTGTCTAAAGAGTGAGAAATTTATTACATGATAAGACGCACTTTAACCGATCATATAAAATCCTGAAAACAGGCTATAATAAAAGTCTAAAACAAATTATTTAAGAATAAAACATCTATTTCTGCGCGTAATTTTTATGTGGACATATTTCTGCTAAATTTTGGTTTTCAACTGGAGCCCTATAGTTATTAAATTCACATTTAACCCAAAACATGAAAATTACCCAGAGGTTTAATGACAGGCCGCGTCGCCGGCTGCCCCGTCACTCGCCATCAGGCGGTTGTCAAAGCCAGATCTGTATCAAATTTTCTCCGCCTGTTCTTATTTAATCATAATACTTTTATGCGCGTGCGTTGCGGGACGCGCGGTCCCCACAAAGTTCCTAAAATCTAATAAGTCCTCAAACCTCATTAAAAAAAACAACCCAGATTAGTAATAAATAACATACACTACATTTGCGGAGTTAAATGATGTCACACAATCAATAGTAACAGGAGTAGCTTGGAAGGGGAGGAGGTTTTAGCCCGTAGGCTACTGGGCACATTCCCAGTGGACTCGGACATCACCATCAGCCCCGATAACCCTATGGTATCCATGAGGATTTCCTCCTACCCTCGGAAAAATAAATAAAAAAGCCTCCTAAAATCTAGGCTTGCGTTGAAATACCTCGCTTTAAGGTATTTTACATGGGACTCATAGTTGCCAGATTTAGATGAATAAATAAAAAAATAAACAAACCAACAAAGCAAAATTAACGTTTTTGTTATAAAATTATAAAACGATTAAATTTAAACAAGACACCTTAGTTTTAGACTTTTATTCTAATCTCCAACAGTTCGTACAATTGTATCACTTTTCTAATCAACCCACGTGCTTCTCTACGAGGATTCATTAACTGAAACAGTGTTTAATATAGCGGAGACTTAGAATAATAACGCATAGAAACCTAGTCCGCACACGCTAAGTGAGGCAAATTGAAGCGCGCCAAAAGGGCCTACACGAGCGCGCGGGCCTTCAGTGCTCAAGGTCAACTTGCACCGCGAACAGATCAAGAATTTTAGCTAAAAATGACGAAATGTGCGGTAAATGAGTGTAAAAATACGTCAGACAAACATAAAATAGATACTAACATCACATTCCACAAGGAGCGTTTCAACTTGTACTTTTATATAAATATTCCGACCGAACCGAAAATTAACCTACTACTAAAACTAGCCTACATGAATTTGATTTTTGCCTCACTTGTGACAGTTCCTTTGATATGAAACTATCATTCTATGCGTTATTATTCTAAGAGCGGAGACATAATAGTGATCGTTTTTGATTTGTCTCCGGCCTGTTTTATATCGTCGTGTGCAGGTATTGCCATACTAATAAATGTAATATTTTTACAATTATATAATAACTATTTCGATTATGGAATTAACGATTTATGGAATGCGTTACATGACAGGGTTCGTATCGAGCGGTATTTTAAGACGATGTACGATGTTAGATTATTATCTTTGACGTGGGTATTGCGAAATATTTTTTCTATTACGATGAAATATCACAATATTCCATCATCTATGTATGGCTTTTGGTATAAATGAGCGTTTATTTGGGTGAGTGCGTGCGTGTACTAGACACTTCACAGTAAAACTTGTGGGTTTTTTGTAAATGTCTGCGGTGTTATTAAAAAAAAGTATATATATACTTAGAATAATAACGCATAGAATGATAGTTTCATACCAAACGAACTGTCACAAGCGAGGCAAAAATCAAATTCATGTAGGCGTAAGCAACTTGTATCTACGCTCGTCGGCACGCACACCATTATACAAATAATGATGCCATTGAATAACATTTCCCTCAAAAGTGGGGAAATTGTATCTTGCTTAACTCATCATTAAGTTAAGAGTGCCTACAGATTTGCCCGACATTGTCGATCAGGTGCCTACAGATTTGCTCGATTTTCGATCAGGTGCCTACAGATATGCTCGGTTTTGTCGATCGTTACTGTCGATCGACAATGTCGATCAGGTGCCTACAGATTTGCTCGATTTTGTCGATCGTTAATGTCGATCGACAATGTCGATCAGGTGCCTACAGATTTGCTCGATTTTGTCGATCGTTAATGTCGATCGACAATGTCAAGTGACACGAATTTCCAAAAATTTATTTTTGGTAATCCTTATGGAAATGGCATTTATATCTGAATACACGATGACGGACACGACCTTTCAAATAAATGCAATATGGAAATCATTTTCCAGGTATTCGAGGTGCTCATTATGAATATGGCACTCATTTCTAAATCCAAGATGGCGGGCACGATTTTTCGAATAATGGCAAGTTGGGTATCCTTTTCAAGATATTTGGGGGTGCTCATTACGAATATAGCATTTATTTCTAAATCCAAGATGGCGGATACGAGTTTTCAAATAAGTATGGGAATCATTTTCGACGTATTTAGAGGTGCTCATTACAAATATGGCACTCATTTCTAAATCCAAGATGGCGGACACGATTTTTCAAGAAAATGCTATATGGGTATCATTTTCGAGGTATTTGGGTATGCTTAATGTGCATATGGCACTATTTGTAAATCCAAGATGGCGGGCACGATTTTTCGAATAATGGCAAGTTGGGTATCGTTTTCGAGGTATTTGGGGGTGCTCATTACATTTGAAACATAATAGCAAAATTGGGAGAAAGAAATCCGTCCTTTGCAACATTTTCGTGTCTTGTTGCAACGAAATTAATTTTCGGTTTTAGTGAATATTTATATAAAAATACAAGTTGAAACGCGTTACTTCCTTGTGGAATGTGATATTAGTATCTATTTTATGTTTGTCTGACGTATTTTTACACTCATTTACCGCACATTTCGTCATTTTTAGCTAAAATTCTGGAGCTGTTCGCAGTGTAAGTTGACCTTGAGCACTGAAGGCCCGCCCGCTCGTGTAGGCCCATTGGGCGTGCTTCAACTTGCCTCACTTAGCGTGTGCGGACTACGTTTCTATGCGTTATTATTCTAAGTATATATATAGAAGAACCTAAGTAATCGATATGTCAATATTTCGGTCAAGAAAACCAACTCAGTGTTTCCCCAAAAAACCCAGACGAGTGATCAAAACAGAACAGTCGAGGGAAGCGTTTTTACTGAAATAATACATTCTTTTATAACTCTGACTAGTATATGCCATATGCTGTATGCAAAAGTATTCGTATCTATATTCTACATTAACACAGTCCGTAAAGTTGTATCTCAAACATGTTCCATTGAATGTAAAATGTTTTGTACATCGAATAAAATAAAATAAAAAAGAATACAGAGTTATTTCGATACGCCTTTGACATGTTTCAACCTGTTTCAACGTTAAAATTCTTTCCAACAACGTGCACTTTATTTCGTCTCGTGTCATTTGTGCACTTGCAGCATTTGACACTTTTGCAGGTATGCAATTTGAATGCAATTTTATGTATTTTAGAAACACCTGTGAGGGAAACTGGAACAATGGAGATAACATTCCTTTTTACGACTTCGTTTATAGATATTTAAAGAAATGGGTTAAATGTTTTTTCCACATTATATAACATAGCGCATCTGTCCTTTCCAAAAATAGAAACATTAATTGCGATGTTACAGTGTATTTCAGTATAATTATAACTGGGAACACCGAAAGAAAGCCAAAGGTAACTTAAAGCGTTGAAACATACAAACAGCGGGTGTGGGTCGGGTGCGTGTCGGGTCGGGAGCACGACGGGTGTAATTCCGTGTATTTATATAAACGAGAATAAACTACGCGCGGGCGTGGGAGGATTAGGTCGGGGCCCGCCCGGTATTACACCCGACCCGACACACACCCGACCCCGCAGCCTTTCTCTGTGTGTTTCATGCTTCACGATCCCAAGCGGAGACCGTTTGGTACGAATCCTGTCTTGCACCTCCGAGTTTTTCGAATTTATGTGCGCAGTTTAATTAAAAATTTACCATGAAGTTTTCGAAAACAAAAACATCGTTAAGAATTCTGCACGCCGAAGAAGGTTCACTACCCTCGGATAACGCGTGACCCCAACTCGGATAAGGCCAGAGCATGAAGCATATAAACGGGTTAATGATTAACTGCGAGCATTGTAAGCACTGTAGAGTGCAGGTGTTTTTC
Organism: Hyposmocoma kahamanoa; assembly: GCF_003589595.1. Lineage (NCBI taxonomy): Eukaryota > Metazoa > Arthropoda > Insecta > Lepidoptera > Cosmopterigidae > Hyposmocoma > Hyposmocoma kahamanoa. The sequence goes on from NW_020653774.1 coordinate 1,781,728, forward strand.
CTTTACTATGTTTCTCGTTTAAGCCACACGTGTTCAAAATGATTTATAATTCATTTATAATTAAAAAGAATTGCCCGACTTTTAGTTGTTTAGACGGACTTTATTCCTGTTTACAATATTCAAGATGTGAAGTGTTTGTCTATTCAATTTAAATGTTCTTTAATAAATCTCGCTCTGCATAAATAAATGTAAAGTGGAATAAACCTTTTGATTTTTAGTTAAAAATATAATCCACAAGTGGCGATAAGCTAGTTGGAAAACGGTTTCTTTTTTCTTGAGAGGTCAATGGCTTACAATCCCTGTAGAGGCACGTATAACTTTAAGAAAAACTTTCATAGATTTATCATAGATGCGCAACGGCGAAAAACGTCGTAAAAACAAAAAACAAAGATCTGCAACAAGCTTAGAGAAAAGTTCGCAAGTTAGCTCAGTTGGGAGAGTGTCAGCTACGGAAGATTCACGTATGGTTGGTGGAAGACACTGGTTCGAATCTAGCAGAATCGAATGAATTTTTCTTTATTTTCGATCTTTCTAAAAAAAAGTAACCATATTGCATCGGTATAAGGTTTACTTTCGCTTCTTGTCCACTGTTGGGTATAGGCCTCCCGAAGTTTGTGTCATTCATCACGGCCCTGTGACACCCCGCGACGCGATTATGTCGTCGACCCACCGTGCGCCAATTTCGTTTCGTTATAAACACAAAATTGAACATTTATTAAAATTAAATGAAATATGACTTATTGATGATATGAAACACCGCCATGGATAATTTTACAAGTGCTACTATCGTTTTTGCACTCCAAAGTAGCAAAATGAGGCATTCTTCTATGATTCTCGAGGCTTTAATGACGCGGCAACTAAGCACTTCTAATGTATGTGGTTTCCGAGTAAGTGCGTTATTATTATTATTACAATTATTCAAGTTTTAAATTTCAAATGCCATACGTTCAACTACCTACCATACAGCTAAACGTGTAAGGAGTATTTTACTATGTACAAAGAATAGAACACAAGAATGGAATTTAAACAAATTTAGAGTTTCATTTACTCTGAACTTGCGCCACATTGGTAAACAAAATATTTATCTACCTCTGGTGCAGAGGCTTTAAATGTCACGAATGTATCCGGTTAACCCGTTCAATGTATGGACCAATATTTTCATATGACATTTTCGCGATGCTTCACAGAGGTGACAATTTACACGTGCCTGAAACACACAAGCGCAAATTTTGCACCTATTTTTAACCGCCGACGCAAAGAAAGGGAAGTTATTTGAAGTCTAAATCGATCGGAATGGTTTTAACCTTGTTTGATGAACATTTGTTCAGCTAGTTGAAGATCATCATCATCAATTATTGGGTTAAAACCCAATCAACCTAATCCCATTTAAAAAATTTAAATGGGTTTTATCCCAAAACACCGGATTTTAATCCAAGTCTGCCCGAAATCGCAAATAGAAACGGCGAATACGGAATTTGGTATACCTAATTCCATACTTCGTACAAATTTCGATGTACCTAACAAAAAATTTTTTAGATGAAAAATGTCCTGTGGATTCTCTTACAATTAAAAAAGCAGTTATGGTTCCATTTTTACGAATATCCATTCAAAAGCATTTTCATTTTCAAGCGAACCAATTGAATAAATAAAAAGGCAATCGAATCATTTAAATCGAATAACTAACTAATATTTAGTGGGAAATAATTTTTTTTCACGGACAAATAATACAATTATAGTATACTTAAATATGAGTAATCCAATGCCATTTACGAATTTCCACCAACATGAAACAATATAAAGTGCTTAGCAAGCCAAAAAGAGATTATAGGAGAATACAAAGAACTTAAAAAATAAAATAAAAATTACTATTAATATACCATTAAACCTTAGAGAATGGTAAAAAAAAGTAAGAATTAAACGAACAAACCAGTGTATTCATCGCCAATCACGTGATGTGTCAAAGTGACGTTTGGTCATTTCACGCCTGACTGTGTCTATACGATTCGCTCTGGACCTTTTGGAGGGAAAAGTGTCGTTTTTATTTTGACTTTCAATTATTTTGTGAAATCTAGTTTAAAGTGGAATAGGATAGTGCTATTGTGCCTTAATCGAAGATTAAAACGCGAAATTATACGAATCTCGAACTAAAATACCCGTATCGGCCCGTTCTAAGGAATCCTGAGTCAATCCAAGCACGCCGCCTCAAATTGCCTATCCTCTTTGTGGCGGCCATATTTACAGAAACATAATTCAACTTCATGTACCAAAAAAGAATAATGTACCAAGACTTGGCTGTATGGTGTAAAACCTTTGCCTTTTCCTTTATGGAAAGAAGAAAAACAAATCAAACTCCGAATGATTTACTGTCGCATTGTTATAATGTCTCAAAGCACGCACCGTGTACGTATTTTGCCTATAATTAGTGCTCGCAAACGGCACTTGCTGCGGTGGTCGACATCTGTATTGCAACAAGTTTTTGCGCAGGTTTATGTGTGACAACAATTCTGGACAATCAATATTACCGTTGGTGATCCTCATCAGAAAACTGACGTCACTAATGTCTCGACGGATACGAAGCGACAAAAAATGATACCTAGTACACTTATGCTCACATTGACACACATGTCATGCCCATTATTTATTTTTATTTCGACATTTATTTCAGGCCACATGACCCATATAATATATACCATAAGGACTAACATACATACAATATAATATGACAATAAAATAAACTATCAACTAATGTACACGTATTGCACAATCTGGCGCAATCTGGTGTCAGGTATTCGGCCGCGGAATCGCCGATATACGACACCCTTCGGCCAAAACTCTTCCTTCTTGAAGGCCGACAGATGTTCGCGGGAGTCCAACCGCTCGACCCTCAGGGTGTATTTGGCTTTTAGGCCTCAGACTTCCTGGAGTAATGTAGTCGCGACGGGTACAGCAGCGTCGCCGGTGTTGCTGAACGGAGCAAAATGTTCGATCCTGTCGGTGCTGTGCCACACAGGTTACGCCTGGTGGGCTTCCTCTTCCTCTTCACCACCTTTGTGAAGCCGTCCTCGTCGCATTGATCCGTCTGCCTCTGTGGTTTTGCAACTTCGGAGACAGGCACACGGAGACTGCTTTTACTCTTAGCCGATTGTCGCCTATCGAGTTTCGAAATGGCGGGTCGTGCAGGAGCTGACATCCATACGGGTGACGTTTCCGCTGGGGCGGAGGGCGCGGGGCATCACACGCACTATGCACTTGTACTGTATTTATTGCTCTGTGTTACTGATGGTGACTTTAGTGAGTCTTTATATGGGGAATTAAACCCAGACCTTTCTCATCCAGCTCCCACAATGTAAGCTGTTGGGCCACCGAGGTCGCCAAAATACAATAATACCCAACAAAAAAATTAAATTACAAATTCTTCAAACGGAATTCCTTTACATTGTACAATTCACTGTCCAATAAAACGAGATTCAGTCGGGTGTAAAACAATTCGACATTTGTAACACTTTAGATTTGCGAGTATGGTGGAAATTTAAAATTTTACTACATGCTCGCCTAGAAAATCTCACTGTGACATTAAGGACGGTGGTAGCCCAGGAAGAGAAGAGTTGCTTCTGAGGTCGATGGTTCAAACCGCTATGGCGGCATGTACCTATGACTAATGTCTAAGTTTCGTATATTGCGACCCCATCCATGCCTTCCTAGAATCTAACCTGATCTTCCTTCAAGAATGTAAAAAGAACAACAACGCCTAAATATTTAAATAGTTTAAAATTCACGTAAGTTATTTCGCTTATAGTTTTTACCAGACGTTTTTTTAACGTTTTTTTACATCAAGTGTGACGTGTACCACCGCATAATTCGGCATTAACCTAGCTGAAAGTACTGTTCTTATCGCAGCTTTGGTATTTTATTACGTAAATTAAACCCATTACATTCCTGAAACACGTAATTAGAGAATGTTTAGTAGCAAGCAACAACCCTCGCTAACAGTGGAGGAAAACATTGTGTTCATGTTGCATGTTGAAGAAGATTAACATATCGAGTTCTTAGGTTTTCGCGATTGTTACACATAGGAAATGAAACTATTTTTCCGGATTTAAATCGCGTATATTTGTTTTTTCAAACAAACCGACGTTTCGGGCCCTTTACAGGTCCCATGGTCACGGTTGACTGATGAGATTAACTTAATAATACTTTGGAAAAACTGTTAAGTTAATTCAGTAGTAGACTATAAGGTTAAAGCTACCCTTTTCAGGCCGTTTAGTCAGACATTTTGCTAGATACTTGCTATCTGCGTGTTTAATATAATAATGGATTTAGGATGTTGTTGGGACGGCCACGCTTTTGCAGCGCTTCAGGCATTTGAGCGGATGCGCATGTTGACAGCTTTGTAACCTAGCCTTGCCAAAATTACAGAGAAGGCTCGGTTCACATAATTTTTAATGCAGGACTTTTTTTGTAGAGGTAGAAACGAAGAAAAAGAAAGAAAAGGAGAAGGAAAAGGTAGTAACAAAAAATCATGATATAAAACCCATGTACATTACTATATAATACTCCCTTACTTAAATTACATACGGATATGCTTTGGATAAGTTTAAAGTAGACACCCCAAAAGGGCCAGTTAGGTTTACATGATTGAAGGACACCAAGTAAGAATGATGAAGAAAAATAATTTGAGAATGATTCAAAATTTCCAAAAGAAATGGTCAGAAACCAGAGAAAAGGGTCATAAAAAGGTAGGATGACGATGAAAGAGGTCGCATGGTTAACACAGCTTTAGCACGATAATATGCAAAAGAACTGCCTCCCTGATGCGTCGAATACGTGGCAGTTCCAACAGCCCCATTCGGTTTTGGGAACACCCTGATTAAGATACATGAAAGTATTGCAACTTAATTCATATGGGTTCCAGATCAGGAGGTCCAATTTATTATTTAATGTCATTTGTAATTAAATTTAAATTATAATTTAATGTAGTTTGTAATTTGATATTAACAGTTTTTCTCTTACCTAGTTATGGGACGATCAAGTCGTGCGCCTGGCGGTAAGCGACATGCCTATCCATAACAGTTGCTGTGCCATTCAGAGCTTTAAATCGCAATGATTGTATGGGCACTGTCATTATCCCGTCACCCTAACGCATACGTTGACAAGACCCATGTGCTTATAATTTCTTCAGCACCCTTACCCTTCTAAACCAGAACGCAGTAATGCTCTCATTACTGCTTCGCAGCAGAAATTGGTAAGGTTGCTACTAAATGGAATGCATTCTGTTATGCATTTCAGTTCGTTATATATTACCGTATGTACACGCTACACAGGCAGCCTACTGCTAAATTGGCACTCGATGCATCGTAAAATATAGTGGTAGTGTCGGAACGGCGGCGTGAGCACCGTAAATCCAGATCGGCGGTAATGGTTTTATGGTCTTGTCACCTTGTGGGTGTTATTGTATTCCTTTGTGAAACATTAGACGAGACTACTCAGCTTCCTGCCCTCATCCCATTAATTAAGATCCACGCAATGTCTTTACTTCTTTTATACGTCTAAATCACCCAACACCCATCACTTCGTTGTTCGCTGCCCTTACCATTTATCTTACTACGATAAACCATCACTTGGCATCATTTCCGTCATTGGCGTCACTTGAACAAGATTACTGCTTGCTAAATTATCTACCATTTGTAGAACTTGTATTGTTGTAAGCTGGATGAAAATCAATCTCAAAAGAGAGTTTGTTGGTACAATTGACTACATAATATATGTAGTTATTCGTCATCATAGATCATAACATGATAGGGTGTACAGACTTACTTAACACAGTAATGACGCACGCTTTACAGGGGCACACGAAAATTTAAATGTCCAATCTAATTAGTTAATAAAATTTTAAATTGTGGGGGATAAATAAAGCTATAAATAAATTCCGTTTTGATTGCGTGCCTATTAAAGGGCACCAGAGTATTGATTGAATTCTGGCGCTATATGGGCTAGTGTCGGCGCTGGAACTACTGGAGACGGGGAGACGCTGTCCATTGTCGAGTTTTATCTCTAATTCTGTTCAAGGTCGTCGGTCACGAATGCGTTGCCACGGAAGAAAAAAAAAACCATGGAAGTGCCATAAGTCTCGATTACTATCAGAACCGCTGTTGTCAAAACGCTCTAATCATAAACTCTATGAAATCTTGATAAAGAGTGGTCATAGTTTCTAAATTAAAAAGATATAACAAATTCTCGATTGTAAACATAATTTAAACTTTGCCTTGTCGTTATATCATTAAAGGTCAATACCTTTGCTAACGTGTTGCCATCTTGCGGCCAGTAGCTGGACAACGACGAACGCTAACATCTGACGGAATATGCTGTAGTATTTTCCCGACAACAGATGTCTTCTTTAACGCACACGTTGCATAATGAACTTTATTTCGATTAATTAAGTTTAAAATAAACAAAACTTCAAGCATTTTCTTCGTTAAGCTTTTGTTCGCTACTAGCGTGGTATATTCGAGGCCTTTACCTAGTTCTCCAAAAGATAAATTTTGGCATTGGAATAATGTACACTTTCATTTGTTATAGTACAAATAATCAATTCGATAAACAAAAAATTGAATATTTATAAAATAAGACTTACTGAATATATGAAATACCACCACGGGTAATATTTTTGGTACGGCTACCATTTTTGCACTCCAAAACAGCACAGTAAGGCATTTTACTAGGATTTTAAAGAATTTACCACACAAAGCAAAAATGGCAGACTGAGCTCAAGTATGGACAACTGTCCATATTGTGGTCACGCGCGCGATGCTAACTAACCTACTAGTATTTATTGTCCTGTGTTCATGACCTTGCGATTGAATGTCAATGGACAAGGAAATTGTCACTATTCAAGTTTTCATGTCAATGGACTGTAAATCACCTAAATACGACACGCAATAAAACCGTCCACAATGCAACCCCACTTGCGAGTGATGCCGCAACATTATTCAAGAGATCCATAAAAATGACTTATGAGGGTACGGTAACATGGCCCTGCCCTGTTATATTGTGTAGGATATTTTGCTCTCTCTGCATGTTTAGATGATTATGTTACCTACATAGGGCCCGACCATGTAAAATAGCAGATTTTGAGCGAAATCTCCATAGACTAGCCTAAAAACAAACACGACATAATTATATTATTGTTAACGTTAGTATCTCGATTAAAGTCCGGAACTAAATGGACGACGGGTTTAATACAAAAACCACGAAAAAAATGTCCCAAGCCAACCTATTTAAACGTAGTGACATGTAAAGGAATATGAAAAAGCTAAAACGTTGAATTTAAATTGTAATATCATCGCAATACTATCTAATTTTGCTTGCTTCGCTGTCAGTCGAACAAACGAAGACTAAAGCGTGAATGACGCTCTGTATACGATTTTAACGCCCTATAAGTTCGGACACTTTTTAGCGCGGACCCGACGTCCATATAATTGTAAGTCAATGATTAAAAGTTACACTTTTTTGCTATGTGTTGCAGATTTTGTTTTTAACCGACTTCCAAATAATGAGAAGGTTCTCAATTCGACTGTATTCTTGTTTGTGTTTATGTTACATGATAAGTTCGGTATTTGTGAATCAATTTTGATTATTTCTTTTTTGTTGGAAAGAGGGCACCTCAATATTGGTCCCATTTACATTTGAAGAAATAATATATGGCGCAATATAAGTTTCCGGAACTGGCCACTTACATAAACAATATTTAAAAAGTAATTACAACATTTGAAAATGGAACTCTTTTGCTGTAGAATACAGTTTGTTTCATCTGACTGCCACTTGTTTTTACATTGTGGCGTCATTTTAGAAATTGGTTGTCTATATCACCATGGATCTAACTCGTGAAAATTTTCGTAGTATGATTTTCTACGACTTTAAGTGTAAGCGTTAAATTAGGTGTGGGACATAGTAACAGGTGACGAAACATGGTCAAAGTCAAATAATCATTTATTCCATGGATAAAATTTTACACTT
>NW_020653774.1:1799740-1830272 GCF_003589595.1 Hyposmocoma kahamanoa
AGTATAATGTCCTACGGGATTCTCATGTGGGGTAAAGCGGCAGATATTCAAACCATATTTGTATTGCGAAAACAAGCGATTCGTTCTGTGTACCGTCTAGGCTCTCGGGTTTCTCTCAGAGAAAAGTTTAAGGAGACTGGTATCATGACTGTGGCATCACAGTACATTTACTCAAATATTATATATGCTCGTAAAAATATACATAATTTCAATAAGAAAGAAGATATCCATAATATTAACCTTAGAGCTAAGTCCAAACTCATGGTACCACGATTTCGTTTAACCAAGGTAAACAACTCTTTTATGGGGAACTGTATACGTTTTTACAATAAGATTCCGGAGCATATATTAAGTTTATCATTTCGTAAGTTTAAAAACTACATTAAAAATATTCTGATCGAAAAATCATATTACAAAATTGAAGATTACGTGTTAGATAAAGATGTATGGAAAGACGACTCGACTCCAGAATCCACACAAATTTGATTCAGAGTGTATTCCATAGCATTTAAGTTTATTTGAAAAGAGCAATTGTTTGCTCGTTCTTCTCAGGGAGGTCAGCGTAGTGAACGAGCAGTAGCTTAAATGTGACGATTTCAAGTGTAAGTAAATTTATTTTACCTATGGAATAAATAATCTTTGACTTTGACTTTGACTTTGACCTAATTATACATGGAAGGAAGCTTCTCTGAAACCGAACAGTACGAGATTGACTCGGTTCCAAAGTGTGAGGATGGACTCCCTGGCGGTGGCGAGCGGTGCGATGATAAAATGTTGCCGTTGAAATCACGTCAAACAGTTTTTCAGAACATTGACCATTGTACAAGCGATAGAGCAGACATAGGGAGGCAAAGTCTCTTTTCGGAGACAGTGGTTCTAAATCGTCTGTTAGCCCAGGATTGTCAACAACTCTTATATCACCCCACGCAGCACATCTATATCTAAATATATACTATAAAATATCAAATAGAATTTAATTCGATTGTATAATAATAATAATAATAATAATAACGCACACACTCAACATAGCCATGTATATTTTAAGAGTACAAATTCCCTCGAGATATCTTGAACTTGAAGTAAAAGTGGGCACAACTTTATTAGTAGATTACAAGAGTGCTTTGAGAAACTAACTGTAGGTAGTGTTAAGAGTAATCCTTACCTTTAGTCTCAAGTAACCCTTCTAAAATGCTACAAGACCATTTGTAGAACAGGATTTGGTCTTGTAGATAGTTTTTAGATAGACGTGAGACGAAATTCTCTTAATACTAATAGAGTTCAAGTTTAATGGGTTACAAAATATAAACTATCAAAATTGCAACATGGAGGATTAGATATAATATTTTTGACTTTTTCGCGCAATGTTTAATCGTTTAGAAAGCGCAAGCGACGTGCGACAAGTAATGAAAAATCTGTCATAAAACTTATGCGCTCGCTGTATTTTAAATATTTATGTACAAATATAAACTTAATAAAAACACAGTTATCAATTTTCGGTTTTAAATATTTATAGAAAGTTTAAATATACAAAATAACTTACAAAACAAACCATTTCCAAAAAGTTCTAGGCTTCTTCAAGCTAATTTCAAATTAGATTTACTTTTTAAAAAGAAAAGAAATTTTTCTCGGCTACTTCTTTATTCTGTAAAAATAAAAATGGCGATAAGAATTTAAAGCTTTTTTCAAAACACTATTGGGAGCATTTTGTCTATAGCTTTATCTATAGAAAAACTTTAGAATACGAAAAGATTATTTTGACTTGCTTTAGTGTAGTTGATCTTGCAGAATATTCACTCCAATGAAGTTTTTATGATTGTCTACAAAACGCGATGTTTGTAAGCGATTATGTCCTTTGACAGTATTACAAAACCTTTTTATGGAGTAAAAGTTATAGAGAATGGTGAGCGTATTATGCAATAAAAAACTTTTCAAAACACAAGGTCAAAAAAAAAAAACAATTTAAAAAATCCAATTTGTCGCCAAAAAAATGTTACTCTGTATAATTATATGGAATGTGTTCTATATGACTAGAACGATGGATAAATTCTCTATCAGATGAGTTATATTTCAATGACATATCTAACTTATGTTGGAAGAAATACAGTTTTCATTACAAAATTAAGGGTAATTCTTCACGCCAACCACATTTCACACAATGATTTCACTGTATTCGATTGATAGACGGCACAATACACATACACAACATTGAAGTACAGTAGTTTACGCGTTCATTTCAATTGCTTTTATCACTTCAGAACACGAAATCACTTCACAATGTTTATTTATTTGTCAACAAACAAAAATGCACGTGTCCGCCTCGCGCGCTAATTACCGACTAATGTATCGAATGATGTGGCATAATAAACAAGATTCACCATCTTCACCAAATCGTTTAATATTTTTTTACTTTATTCATTTAGCAAGAACATTTACAACGTCCAATAGAGTAAAAACCCTAATTATAGTATTTTTTTTTTAAATCTTCTTAAGACGCGCTATAACGTTTCTAAAACCATTTATAGAGGGCTTAGTGTCTATAGTACCATTGATTTGTACCATCAATGGTACAAATGATACTACTATGTGTCCTTAGTACCATTGAAAATTATACTTGTTTATACCGTGTATTTACAGAACTATTATCTAAACCTATACCATAATAAGACTGTTTATAGATGTGATAATAGATTTGAGGCGTTTATAGTGTGCTCCTTGGGACGTCTTTGAACCGCGTCAAAGAGCCCAAGCTGGCATCCGGGAGCTCCAGCCCGAATAATATTATTTGTCGCAGACATTGACTTACAATTATATGGACGTCGGGTCCGCGCTAAAAAGTGTCCGAACTTATAGGGCGTTAAAATCGTATACAGAGCGTCATTCACGCTTTAGTCTTCGTTTGTTCGACTGACAGCGAAGCAAGCAAAATTAGACAGTACTGCGATGACATTGCAATTTAAATTCAACGTTTTAGCTTTTTCATATTCCTTTACATGTCACTACGTTTAAATAGGTTGACTTGGGACATTTTTTTCGTGGTTTTTGTATTAGACCCGTCGTCCATTTATTTGTAAGTCAATGGTCGCAGATATTATTTGCACTACGCATATCTAATTTTTATTTTTTTTAATCATGTCATGCAAATGATTCCTCTGTTCCTGGTGTTAAATGGAAAGTAGAACCCAAATGAAACCTTTTGCAGTGATGATACCATCGCCACTCTCGCCCCCTCTACCCTGCATATCTACCAGATTCCTCTTCACGCCTCGATTGAAGGACCTCATATTATAAGGGAGGGAATACATGCCCATGCTTGTACATAATAAGGGATCGGTCATCAATCGATTTTGGTCGTTTTCCATTATTGTCTCCGGTGAATGTTCGTAATACAGCATCCTTGCAGGAATCTGTACTTCAAAGCGAGCTTTCGATGTACAATGTTGGATGCTTGGTTGCGTATGTGCATGTATATTATAATATATACCCAATCAATTTGTTTTTATTAGACAATATACAGGTAACGTACAGTAAAAGCTTAAATACTAGAAAGTAAAACTAGGATTCAATTATATGAATAAAATTGGGTCACGGCGGGGTACCCAAGATACTAGCAGCGTTCCCCCTTTGTATATCTATGCTAATACGTTCGGCAAGGTAGCTGCCGGCTCTTGGGTTTCCCAGACAGTCTTTTAATTTTTTGGATAAAATTTTGTATAAATGAAAGGCACCGAGACCCCATGGGCCAAGGGTTTCGCTTCAAAAGCTGTAAATAGGTAGTCGGAGCCGAGGTCCTGGTACTTATTAATCTTTATTCTTTCCGCAACCTCAGCTCCGGAGCCACCCCTCTTGCTGGTGTGCTGGAGATGAGATGGGGCAATTCTGTTGGCACTCGTGGCGTTCCACACCAGTGCCCGGCCCATACTCCAAGGGGTAAGCGTCATTCCGTCCTGGCGTTTGCCATCAATTCGCGACATGCCGCTTGGGTCGAATATAGCGGGCACGTTAACCGTGGCTAAGGCCCGGCGGATGATGTCGATGCCGGGAGATTTTTGTACATATTTATATTATATTTTCGTCAAATTTAAATGGGACCAATACTGAGGTACCCTCTCTCCAACAAAAAAAGAATCATCAAAATCGGTAGTACTCGCAAAACATACACACACAAAAAATACGAATTGGGAACCTCTTCTTTGCAGTCGGTTAATAATAAATTAACATAATTAAACTGTAACGATTAGCATTGTTATTTCGGCAACTACTTAGTGCCCATTACGAAGTCTTCAACAATGTTCTTCCACTAATGGGCTATCACATTACGATTGTATTGGACTCGAACAAGGAATCCATTAATTATGAACACTAATATCATTGTTGTTGTCGTTGTACCAGTGTACTTTGTCCAAATAGAGGACAGTTCCTCTATTTCGACAAAGCCACTACCCGTACCCGTAATAATACGTCAATGCGACAACATAATGTGGAAGTCCACGCTAACGCCTCGGCCTATGTTGCCCATGAAATTGGACATGCTTTGTTTTGCATATTCAGCTGCTTTGCGCTTTGTAGGAACTCGCTAAAGGCCTTTTTCGCCGCATATGAAACAATGTTTTTAGTAGAGCTTCTTGTGAAAGAGTTGATGCAGGGTAGTACTGCCACCTTATCTATTTCTGTCGCCAAGCAGTGATGTCAGCTTCAGTTTTGAAGGGTAAGGGTGCTGGTGAAATTACAGGCACATGGGACTTGTCAACTTATGTCTCAGGGTGACGGGCGCAATGGCAGTGCCCATCAGATCGTTGCGATTTAAAGCTCTGAGTGGCACTGCAACTGTTATGGACAGGCGTGTAGCTTACCATCAGGCGCACGACTTATTCGTCCCATCACTTAATATTATAAAAAAAAGTTGCACTTGAAAACAAAGCCTGTAGTTTAGCCAAATTCAATATAGAATATTTAATAAAAAAAACGTTGCTAGGCAACCAATGATGGCAGGTGAATAGAAAATTTTTTGTCAATGTTTTCTAAAAAAGATGCCAATGCCAAAAAAGTTTTGACGTTGGCTCCGCCCACATTTGTGAAACAAATATATCCCTGAATTTCGCGTGACATGCGACAGGAGATGTTGAATTTTGCGCATTAAAAGTACCAAATTCGTTTTAGCGGAATAACTCTAAAACAAAAGGGATTAAAAAAATCCGTAGTGACAGTTGTCGATCATCGACATAATATAATAAATATAATTAATTATCTAATTTTTGTCCTAATAACCTGTAGCATTTCGAGGATGAATCGAAAAAATGTGAAAATTAGTTCATTTCATGATTTTTATCTATCGAGGAAACTTTATTGTTTTATGTTTCTGATTAGTGTCTATGCTTGAATATATCGTGTAGTTACTCATACAATATTTTATTTTTAACTTTAAACTATATGTCGATATACCCCTCTAAAATCAAATCGAAGATTAGGAATTTTTCCTCTGCTCCCTCTTAAGCGTCACGTATTTAAATTAAATCAATGTATATTTTAATCTTTTTTTTAATATAATATCAAGTGATGGAACGAACAAGTCGTGCGCCTGATGGTAAGCTACACGCCTGTCCATAACAGTTGCAGTGCCACTCAGAGCTTAAAATCGCAAAGATCTGAGGGGCACTGCCGCTGCGCCCGTCACCCTGAGACATAAGTTGACAAGTCTAATGCGCCTGTAATTTCACCAGCACCCTTACCTTTCAAAACCGGAACACAGTAATGGATACATTACTGTTTGGCGGCAGATATAGGTAAGGTGGCACTACTTCCCTGGACGAACTCTTTAAATCTGAGGTAATGTTTGATTATAAATAAACTTTGATAGTTTCATGTTGAACCTTAAAACTAAGATGCTGATTTAGCTTTAAAAAATCTGATCAAAACCCATGTTTAGAAACGCAAGCTAATTCGCTTCTGACACTCACCGGCCGCTGTCGCGGCACACTTGCTTCGTTCCCTCGGCTCATGCTGCTTTTTCATATACTAACCTAACCTAACCTTACCTGCGGATTGGAAGGCGAAACCAAGATTTGACCTATGGATATGGAAAAAGAGTAGCAAATATTATTTTTGACTGTCAAATATTAATTTACCGTGCTTAAACGTAATGACAGTGTTACCTGGAATGCAGTTCGTTTATAATTTATCCGTAAATCAACTAATATAGACGGAACTATTAATATATATATAAAATAAGAAATATAAAAAAATATAGTTTATTTAAAAAAGTGCACATTTACAATACATCAATTATGTCTTTTTTTGAGGATCAAATAATATTATCCTTGTTCTATTTTCATACAATTGGTATGAAGTCGATACAGTTGCCGGTTGCGGCAGCGGCAGTCGGACAATGTCACACACGTCTGCACGGCGACCTAGGTTAGTTCTACTGACGGCCTGGAATATTATGATTATTAGAAACACTTCCATTAGAAGATATTAATTGATTTACCCACTTTCCAACTCTTAAATTGTTATCCTCGAGTTGCGAGGAAAAAATTGCTACTTAGCAATTAGGCCGCCTGTTGCACATCAGCGTATTCTGTAACACTTACATTATTGTTCTGTGTTGTTATTGCAATTTTTTTATGTGTAATAAAGGATATGTCATTCATTCGTTCATTTTCTGGCTGTGGTCAACGTGGAATTGTTAGCAAGGTTCTTTTTGTCGGGAACGACGCTACCAGAATAACTTGAAGGTCTGATCTAAACCCAACTGAATAAATCGAGGAAAAAAGGAAAGAATAACATATTTTTACTTTCCAAGTAGATAAACTAAGGTTATCTAAAAGAATACCTAACTTGTACGTCATCGTACCTCGTAAACTCAGAGATGAAACCGAAGCCAAAAAATGTAAACAAAGGCGTTAGTTACCATTACAAAAAAAGATTTTAAGAATATTGCAAACGTGAAAAGGTCTACAAAATAATGCAATGTTTTATATTGTTATTAAACTGTGTGTATGTACCATTGTATTTACAAACAAAATATTATCATCAATCAATCATTATTTTCATTTCAGACACTATATTTAATAAGATAAGCTCAAAGAACTTATTCTAATGGAAAGATTTTTATCCTATTGGCAATGTTTCGGGGATACACAACCTTTGGCTGTCGTTTTTATTTATTCGGTATAATAAACACTATAATTTGTTGCTACAAATAATATTTTTTATGAAGAATAATCAAATAAAAATAATAAATTAATTTAGTATTAAATAATGTTCATTATAATTACAAATAAAAAGTCAGTTTCTGATCATTAGGCATAGATAACGTCAGGTCGGCGTTTTGCCTGCCCACCAGACAGAGCTTTCTGGTGCTTGTTGTTATCGAATATGCTTCTTGCTTTATATGCGTCGTGTTATTGCATGCTTTACAATTTATTATAATAGTTTTTGAACAATAGCTAAAAAAACTGATTGCCTTTTGTTTTATACAAATAAATATTTATATATAAATAAATAAATAACGCACACACTCATAGCTCGTGGAACACCATAGGACACCATCATATTAATATCATACAAATATTTCTCCCGGCCCGAGAATCGAATCCGGGACCTCTGCGTAGCAGATCAGTATGGCAACTGTTCGGCCACGGAGGCAGTATAGAATTTATGTTCCTGATCTCAACAAATTCTGTGATATGGGGTAATTTTCTATGCGCCGTGGCCATAGAAAATATTTTATGACACAAAATTATTTTAAAAGTTTTGTAAGTAGTTCAACCCAAAATATTTTTTCCATTACAATTATTACTCGTAATATGAAGAGTAGAAGCAGAAAAAGGTTTAAGATCTATGAGATGTCACTTTGATAGTGACAGTTGTTTGTTTACATTTTTGAACTTCGTTATCATCTCAGAGTATAAAAGACGCATCAAGCTAAGGCGTACAAAGATAATGTGAACAAGAGCTCCCAGTTAATTACATTACACGTTTTAAACCGCACGTAAACTCAATATGTAGCTTATGACTACAAATATCGACATTATTACTAATTACAACCCACACCAAAATTATTATATTAATTCTCAAATTAATTTGTACTCTCTAGGAAACTTCCAAGGGTAAACGTACCAAATTATGCCCACGTCATATTCCTTTGTTTCCTCATAAAATAATGACGTAGTGAAAACGGCGACTGGGCTGACATTCACTGGTAGTGCCACACAATAGACGGCAATTTTCGTAACAGAATATTATTTCAATTTGTCCTCTGTTAACCCGTTAACAGAGTAGGGCCACTAATTAAACTGTTGTACCTTGAGAATACGTAAAATGAACCACGTTTCTTGTACTGTATACGTTATTAATTTACGTTCAGTTAATTTAAGAGGCGATGTATATGTTCCTATAATAAAATTTCTCATTCACGAGGTTCAAAACTAGAGAAACAAGCCACTGACTCGATCATAAACGGTTTAGTGATGGCCAATTTTACTGCCAACTTCAAATCAATTAATTAATTGAATGAATAAATTCGTTTAATTGACTCATACTAAAAACAACTTAAAATTTCCGAAATTTTAATTTTAAATCCTCCTCCAAATCCTTACATTTAGATACTCGTTCGATAGCGATCGAAATTTTCGATGTATGCATCGATTACAAAAACATTAAATGAATGAACTGAATGTTTTTTTCCGTACAGCACTATGCAACCATAGACTATTGATACATTTTTAATTAAAAAATAACCTCATTTTTTTCTTCCATTTTTCAAACACGATTCTACGATGTTCTTCAAATTAATATTGGTGGAAAAAGTGACGAGATATCAAGTCAAAATCTTTGAATTATATATAAAAGTGTGTTACTTAATCGATTTATTGAGTAATTGCTTTAGAAATTTTACCAAACCGTTTTGTTTACATTTAGTTTAAACTGGACTTTATTTCTATTTAGCGACTAAAAAATTAACAATTTTTTGTAGCGTTTTTAATTAGGTTTGAACTTTTAACATTTAAATAGATTGACTTACAATTATATGGACGTCGGGTCCGCGCTAAAAAGTGTCCGAACTTATAGGGCTTTAAAATCGTATACAGACAGCGAAGCAAGCAAAATTAGACAGTACTGCGATGACATTACAATTTAAATTCAACGTTTTAGCTTTTTCATATTCCTTTATATGTCACTACGTTTTTTCGTGGTTTTTGTATTAGACCCGTCGTCGTCCATTTATTTGTAAGTCAATGTTTAAATATCATAATTTTGTCTTAGGTTTAGTTGTCTTTTATCTGTGCTATGACCTTAAAGATCTGGCCAATCAAGAGTCGGACTTTCGTATGGAACGGAAATACAATCTAAGCAACATCTGGCGAGTTTTAAACCTTCTGTTTAGCGATATATGCTTCAGTATAGTGTAATGCAGTTTCTGAGTACTTGGATGTCAAAAAAGTATTTTATTATGAGAATAAGTGACGGGACACATAAGTCGTTCGTTTCGAAGCGACACGCCTGTCCATAGCAGTTGGGACACTGTCAGTGCGCCTATCACCCAGAGGCATAAATTGACAAGTCTCATATGCCAATCACACATTACTACTTGGCGGCAGAAATAGATAAGGCAGCACAACTCTTCTACAAGAATCTATTCTCTGGCTCTCTGATGTCTGACATAAACCATCAACTTATTTAAGAGCTAGACTCTTGTCGGTGCAGCCTTCTCCACTCCTCACGGTTCATAGCCAGTTCTTTGACCTCTTTATAGCTATTCACTTTGATTTTCTTTTTTATTTGTTCACTATACGTCATTCTCGTCTTCCTCTTTTTCTTCTTTTCTCTTCTTTCGTCTTTCTCGTCTTCACTTTCACAAATTCGTCATTACGTAACAAATTTCCAAACATTTTCCCCCTTCTCCTCTCTATAGCGCTTAAAAGACTTCTCTCCTCCCCAACCCTTTCCAAAACCTCCTCATTTGATGTCTTTTCAATCAATTTTATTTTTTCCATTCGCCTCCAGCACCACATTTTAAAAGACTCCAATCTCTCTCTGTTTTTTAATGTTATTGTCCATGTCTCGCATCCATACAGTGCGGTGCTCCAGACACAGGTTTTGGTGAATCTTTTTTTCAATTGTGTAGGTATTTTCGTGGTGAAAATATGTTTTTTGTTATGGAAAGCCTGGTTTGCTATTGCGATTCTAGTCTTTATGTCAGTTGTACATTTGGAATCTTCTGAAATAAATATTGTGAACAAAATAAATGGTGTACAAAAGTTTATTTACAAACAGCAACCCCTAGAGTGTCGTTGCTCAGTCTTCTCAGGGAAATCTGCCTTACGAATAAGCAGTACATTTTAATCAATATGACGGTTTCAAGTGTAATTTGCGGTAAAAAAAATAAAGATTAAAAATGAAATAAGGGTTATTTGGCTTTGCCTTGGACTTTGACACTTTGAAATTCAACTCTATAGCACTTAGTATAAGAACGGCTCAAAAGTCTAAAGCTCGAAGACCAATATATACTACTTATTTAACATGGGAGATAGTTTTAACTTGTGATTAATTACAATTAATATACATAGCATCATACATCATATCTTATGACACACCTTTTTCTTTTCAGTAGCAATAAAGCTTGTCAAAGAGTACGTCAATAGAAGTACTGCCATCTTACCTATTTCTGCTGCCAAGAAGTAATGCATTACTGCGTTCCGATTTTGAAGGGTTAAGGGTGCTGCTGGTGAAATTACAGACACATGGAACTAGTCGACTTATGTCTCAGGGTGACAAGCGCAGTGGCAGTGCCCCTGATAGCTTTGCGATTTAAAGCTGGTTTTAAAGTGGCACTGCAACTGCTATGGACATGTGTGTAGCTTGTAGACACACGAATTGTTCGTCGCGTCAATCGATATTATAAAAAAAAATAGTCCGCCACGCTGGCCCAATGTCCAATTTGAGACTTCTTGGATACGGAGTATTTTTAACTAAAAATCAAAAGGGTAATTCCACTTTACATTTATTTATTCAGAGGGAGATTTATTAAAGAACATTTGAATTGAATAGACAAATACCTCACATCTTGAATATTGTAAACAGGAATAGCTTCAAGTCCGTCTAAATAACTAAAAGTCGGGCAAAACCTTTTAATTATAAATGAATTATGGGGTAAAACCGGGACAGATGCCGCAGTGGGATAGGAGCCTCGTTTTTAAAAACATAACTTCCCCAAATCGCTACAAAGAATAATTATTTAAATAAGACGTATAGACACCACTCATCAGTTCCTGCAGGGCTTCGTGTGGAATAGACGCGTTTGGCTTGTGCATGCGTTTATCTCCGCGACGAACACGACAAACGGTTCAAAATTTCAGACGCAAATATTTACTGTCGCATAACTTTGTAAGTTATATTAAATTCCGTTTTATTTTTGTTATATAACTGCGCACCTATAGTGTCAATAATCGCTCTTTTGTATATAGCTTGTTAAATAACAAAAGGGTATCTATCCATATCGAATAGGATAGTCGTCTCGATTTTTCGCGGTATGTGTGCTCGGTATATGTTGGGGGCAAAGGACAAGGCAAGACAGTTAAGAAAAGAAAAAAGAAAATACATTATTTTAGTGAAAAAGACAAGTAAATGATAATAGTTTAAAAGTACCAAAAATACCAATTATTCACAGTTCGAACAGCGAACATTTTTGTATAGAATGTTTTGATAACTAGAAAAATACGAAGTGAAGTAGATAGTAACTTTAAACACGTATATATTTATTATTAAAGATGTAATACGTATATACAATATATTAAAGATTACAAATAAAACATTTTATTATGAATTTTACTATTTTATTCTGAAGGGCATCTATTCTC
The DNA here is from genome assembly GCF_003589595.1 of Hyposmocoma kahamanoa. Classification (NCBI taxonomy): domain Eukaryota; kingdom Metazoa; phylum Arthropoda; class Insecta; order Lepidoptera; family Cosmopterigidae; genus Hyposmocoma; species Hyposmocoma kahamanoa. The sequence goes on from NW_020653774.1 coordinate 1,811,599, forward strand.
CTTATTATTTTAATTGTGTGGCATCTATCCATATAGGTAGGCAACTATCCTCAAAAAAATAGGTTTGCAAAAAGTCAATTTCTTCAAAATCAGTAAATGTTAGATCAATAAAATCAAGTCTTAATGTAATGTAAAAGATTAAACTTGTTATATCCATAGGAATTATTCATGGTAAACTAATAGTTTTTAAATTAGGCCCTTTCAAAAAGTGGGGCATCTATCCCGGTTTTACCCTAAATCATTTTCAACACGTGTGGCTCAAACGAGAAACGAACTGAAGGAAACCTAAACTCTACAGTGCTTACAATGCTCACAGTTAATCATCAACCTGTATATACGCTTCACGCTCTGGCCTTATGGGGTCACGCGTTATTCCAGGATTGTGAATCTTCTTCGGCCTGCAGGTCTCTTAACGATGTTTTCCGTTTCCGAAAACTTCATGGTAAATTTAAATTGATATTCCACACTTAAATTCCGAAAAACTTAGAGGTCCCGAATCCGAACCCGCAGCCTTTGCTTGAGAGGCGGTAGGCCAAACCGCTACGCTACCACGCCGACGGCTGTTTTTAAAGTGCATAAATTATGTATGTTATTTTGTACTTCAAAACCACTTTAAATGTATCAACCGAAAAATCTCTTTTTAGGACTTAAATAAACACGACTCCATTTGGAATTTTCATCACGCACATACCCCAGTTTATGATTGATATGAATTGCTTGAAAACTTTGCACGAAATTGAACTTTACCTTGTATAAGTAGCGTTCAGATTGGCAATGTGGAAACGACAATTTGTTATACATCAAACGAGTCTCTGTTCGTAAATATAAACATAAAATAAAATTGATATATTATGAATTAAAACATTTCACGAATGGAGCACTTATGCCGCTTTGATTTCTAAAATACATTGATGACTCCAAACACAAACAAGAGTTTTTAGTCTGTTCGTACAATGCTGATAAATGAAATGAAATAAAGGGTTTTTCAACAAGAACTTTGTTTTGTTAATCAAAATAAAACAATAAATTTAGATAACATTGATTCAAATTTTTATTGTATTAAAAAAAGAAGGTTTGGCAATTATGAATGCAAAATGATATCTGATAAATGTCCGCCACGACCACAGTTACAGATGTCGATTCTTTCATCAAAGTTTTTATTCACTTTTTGATAAAATGGTGATTCTGTTTAGTTAATCACATCACGAATTTTGAGTTTTAAGGCTGTAATCGATTCGATAGGCTCCATATAGACTCTGTCTTTAACATAACCCCATAAAAAATAATCCAGCGGTGTTAAATCACATGATCAAGCTGGCCACTTAACGGCTGAATTTCGTGAAATTATGCGACTGGGAAATTTGTTTCCTAAACTAAACTAAGTAAACTAAAAACTCAATTTTAGCCTATTATTATTGTTGTTGACTTGTTGAAACCACATGTAAGTGATATATATATAGTATATAGTATATGATATATGTATAGTAAACTGCCTCCGTGGCCGAACGGTTACTATGCCGGACTGCCACGCAGAGGTCCCAGGTTCGATTCCCGGGCCGGGAGAATATTTGTATGGCCTACAATTATTTCTCTCGTGAGTTTGGGTGTAATTTGTGGTTGTCTATGTGTGTGTCCATGGCACCCGCGACACAGGGTTTCCCTAGTGCGGGGCTATGTTGAGTGTGTGCGTTATTATTTGAGAATATATATGAAAGGGTTGTAACTCTAACTAGCCGTGAACAGGTTCACGGCAATGAAATGGGACACTTCCGGTCCACAAAATTTATTAAAGAAGTAAAGTTTTAAGAAAGGCCCTAAATGGGCCGAGTTACTGAATTACAGATGTAGGTACACGAAGGCTGTAGACTTATAAATTATTACACATGATTTAACTTATTAAATTATTACAAACGTAGTAAAGAACCAGAATTAGCGATTATTCGCGATGGAATTTAGAACAGCTGCGACTGTTGTGGCGGTCGAGCTGGGAGTGACCGTGGTACGAAAACAAAATGAGAAAGTGAAGGAAGATGGAACAATTCAAATTTAAAATTTAAATACATGTAAAATAAAAAAATGATAGGATACAAGAGGAGAGAGGCGATACCAAGAGGTGAGATGACGGTGAAAGGAGGTCACACCGTCACATATATATATATATATCACTTACGTGTGGTTTCAACAAGACGGTGCCGTACTAGGCGCTATGTGTGATACTGATGAATAATATTGTATGCCATACAAGAATTACAAACAATCGGGTTAATAAACTCGCAACTTTGAAAATGATTCTGTCTAGTCAATGATGCACTCTGACCTGACTTAAAAGATGCATGATGCTAATGAAGAGGTACAGGAGCGGGGTGTCCCTGCGATTCAGACGCGTTTGACTTGTCTCCGTAGTTTTTGATCGCTAAAAATTAGTTAAGCTATAAGGATTGTTTTGTGATTGGTGTTTACTTGAAGCTGATTAATCATTCCACAAATTAAAGAAATTTCACTGTGAATATCAAGAAAACCACTGAGAAAACGGTTAAGATAAGTGAGAATTTTACGGATACCCAATACTATGTACCTTAGCACTGTAGACTGCCTTCAAGTAAATAAAAATATAAAAAACCTAAAAAATAAACTAAGGCACGGTGTAAACGAATTACCTCCTAACTTATTGAGAGAATGTGTAGATGAATTAACCTTACCGTTCACCATATTAATTAACCAATCATTTAACGAAGGTACTTTTTCAACTCTACTGAAAACCACTAACACCATAATAAAACCGATACACAAAAAAGATGATAAAACTAATACAAGCAACTATCGTCCGATTGCGCTTCTGCCAACAGGCTCAAAAATTTTTGAAAAAGCCATTAATACCCGCGTCGAAAAATTTTGTGAAAAATATAAAAATTTGATGAGTGTCAAAACGGATATCCAAAAAACCGTTCTGCAATTTTAGCCGTATATATAAATAATAGAAATAAACAGTACGGTTAGGCATCACAATATTTGCATGTGCAGCACAATATTTTACTAAAAAAGTTGTATGGAAAAAGTATACGCGGTTCTGCTTATGATTGGTTTTCATTATACTTGATCAATCATCAATCCCGTAGAGAAGTGTCATTGGATGTTTATTATTTCTTGATTTATATCAACGATCTTCCAAAAATCATGGAAGAACCATGCGTCCTGTTTGCAGACGATGTATCTATGTTAACTTCGTGTCTGAACAATATTAATATTAATAAAAAACTAAACACACTTCTTACTAATACTTCAGACTGGTTGAATGACCATAACCTTGAAATAATTTTTTCTAAAACTAAATTAATGATTTTCATCATCATCAAACATCTTCTTTACAGCTCAATTTCAAGTACAATGACACAAACATAGAATGTGTGAAGAATTTACTTTCCTAGGTATCGTTATAGACACACACTTGAATTGGAAAGTATACATCCAAAAAATAAAATCAAAAATATCTCTTTTTCCTTACGCACTACGCAAAATCAAAAAGACAACTAGCATAGAAAAGGCAATAGTCACTTAGTACGCCTACGCGCACTCTAGGCTGAGTTATGGCATCATTTTATGGGGTAATAGTACGGACGCTCCAAATCTCTTTACCATCCAAAATATTTTAATCCGAATTATATTTGACGTAGAATTGACTGATAGTTGCAAGCCCCACCTTACCTTGTTTATATAATCTTTGAGATGCGTAAATTCGTACGGAAATACAATCACTTTTATACAAAAAGTGAGGATATCCCATAAAAATACACTTTACGCCGTAAGAATAGACTAATATTGCGACCTTCCTGCTTGAAACTAAAATACAACTACATATATTTTTTCTATAAAACTATATAATAAATAACCAAATGTCTTAATAAATGAAAGCAATGATATATATACAATTTACAAAAAAGTTGAAAGAGATACCAATTAAGAAATGTTACTATAATATCAATGAATACTTAAATGATACATTACAGACATAGGAATAACTAGATCTATATAGTATATCATTAACAATTATAATTAGTATATACATATACAGGCTGTACATTTGAAAGTGAGACATATTCATACATGTCATAGTAAATCATGTTACAACTTAATGTAGCCTAAAATAAAATTAGGATATAGGATAGAACAAAGAATAAATCAACAAATTAAACTGATTCCCTTTACGCTTGATTTCGAGTGCAATGGGAATACTACCAAGCGAGCGCCGAGTGAGACAGCAACAATAACAATGATTTCACATCTCCCTTCCTACTAAAAGCACCTGTTTTATCTAGAAAATAAAAATTAAGTTACTCACCTACGCATATTTATGTTTTGATGAAAAAAGCTGTTATCGAAAGGATTACGTTTTAGCTTATGCTAATTATTTTTACTTCTGAACTATCGTCGATATGTTTTACGTACTAAAAAAGATAAGTTTATGATTTAGTAACTAATTATCATTTAATAAGAGTTTGTTTCAGGTTTTTGGCGTAGTTAAAAATATGAAATCAAATTATTTACAATGATTGATTTTTTAGTTACTTACAGTTTATTTACACTTACGTTGTACGTTGCTTGTGGTCAAAATGTCCAGCGTTTTCCACAATGCATAGTCTAGCACGTCGTAGTAAATTTTGTTTTAAATTGTTCAACACAAACACATTTTGTCTCACAGTATAAAATGCTGAAATAATCCTCTCATGCAACACTTCGACACTGTTCACCTCCTCCGCGTAAAACTCCGATTTGGGAACATTTCAATAGCTTTATTTCTATTACCTATTGCCAGTGATTGTTTTGGACGGAGAATGAGAGTCATCGAGTAAATAACCAGAAATAGGGACGACACTTATTTCGTTCTTATTTCTGGTTATATAGGGACGGATGGCCCAATTCATCAAGTAAATGGACCTTGTATCACTTTTAAACGTCAACTCTCATTTGCACTGAAATCACAATATCTCTAACAATGGGGGCTGTTCCATTCGGTGATATGGGAAAAACAGCAAAACATCTAATTACGAAACAAACGGAATCACATTTCATCGGTAATTAAATATTAAATATGTAATTTTTCAATTTTCGTCCATTTTAGCAAAGCTCAAGTTAAACTGGTCAATTTGAAGTGAAACAATTGACGACACCCGTCTATTGTTTCGAATTCGAAACCGGCTGGCCAATCGGAGCGCAGTTGTCACCTTGATTTGGCAAATTAGATTTCAAACAAATTAAACGACATTTCGTCTCTATTTCTTGTTATATCTCGATGACGAGAGTAGACCCCCTGAGTGGTCGAATTTATTTTTAGATTCGCGAAAGGTTCAGGCTGAATCGAATGTTCTTACGATCTCATGAATCGACTATCGTACATATATCTTCTTCGAATATGGCTCCTTTTTCCCTGCAAACCTTTTACTGTAACCTCCATATTTTTCTTACAACTTAGACAATTGTACCTCTTTTCCATCCCGTGTTAACGGAATTCCAGTTTCTTTCATGGCATTTTTATAAACAATTGAAATGACAACGCCAACCTTAAAGGATGGAAAAAAATTGTTTCCATAGTCTAAGTCGCCAACGCCACCATCTGTAGTCTCCACTATATTTTCTACCGTGTAATTATACAAAATACACGCACATCATTTACCATGGCGTTTAGCGGCAGACAGGTAGATGTTATCTTGACTAAAATCTACATAACTTGCATACTGTGTCTATGAGATAGTTTTAATCAAATTAGTGCGGACAAGACGTTAGCAGTGTACCGCTCATCACTGCGGAAACCGATATGCTCCCGGCCTCAACTAAAATTGTAGTTCCACTCGAGTATTGCCAAAATTATAATCTAATAAAAAAATTGGAAGATGCCTACAAGTTACTGGACTGGCAAGGACAATCGGCATCAACATCAACTCACCTTCGATTTTCTTGTGATATTGTGGTCATGGCAGAATCGTTAGAAGGGCTTGGCACCAATGCACCGTGCAATGAGCGTACAATTTTGTGTTTGTTCTTAGATTACGTCATTATTTTAGAGCTTATGTATTTTTTTTTAGTTTTCCACTAAAATATAAAATTTTCAAAAAATTGCTGACGGAATAAATCTACTACCAGAATTTTGTTACTGGCCTTAAAAACTATCTTCAGATGTGTGATTGTTTACACATAAAATTGTAGTGATGTAATTATTGTAACATCATCAGAAATTAACATCATGTGGACGAAGTCACTAAAATTTTACCAAAATTTACAATTACTATCAAAAACGTTAATTGAACAAATTTAACTTAATTTCTTAAAAGTATATATATCCAGGAATAAAATAATAATATATACGGATATAAAGTTGTGTTTGTTCGAATATGACAATATTCCATTATAACAATTCATCAAAAAGTTTGTCACCCCTGACACGGGGGCAGAGGAACATATGTTCCTCTTACCCCATAAGTACTAAACCCTCTTACCTCAACAATGTTTTTGGCGGTTAGGATTTTGATTCCAATGAAACTCGTATTATTTTTTGTTTTTTGGTCTGAAATAACTAATAAAAAGTAAAACTTACCGTTTTCTCTACGTGTTTTTCTATGAAAATACTCTCCAGCCCTTTTTTTCACCAAGATCTAGCAAAGAAAAAATCACGCGACCATCTCGTGTTTTCAAACTACACAGCTGTCAAATTTTTTTCTCTCTCTCAAATTTGGAACATCGTAGCGACATCTCTTTACAACCGTCAAAACTAATTTGTTTGTCTGTTTAGATATTATGGACTTTAGTCCCTCTTCCCCCGGTGTTTCTCTTACCCCACCTGACCTTGTAATACAATATGTATAAAATATATTATATAATAAAAATAAATAATAAAAATTCACAGTATCGTTAAAACTAGTAGAATAGTGAATCATGAAAATATACGTCACGCACGTGAAACGTGGGCACACAAGAAAATAATTCACACTACGGTGGGTCTAGGGATGGGATCTTACTGGCACCTATATTACGTGAATTAACTAATAAAAATAAATACAATAAAAGATGCATTGACATTTTTATCTATTGTTTAATTTTGAATAAGAATTTCTTTTTTTTTTATACAAAATAATAATAATAATAATAATAATAATAATCATTTAATTCAAACAAAGTTCATAGCTGGTTAGTAACAATTATCTTAAAACTATGTTAGAACAAATTATATTTAACATTATAAATGGCAACATTAGAGTGCATATGACACGCATTCCAGTGACTTACTATGGGGCAATCTACCCGCTCCAAAATGGTATTTAGGAGACCGCTGCCGCTATCCCGCACGCGCTTCATCACCGAGGCTACTCGTTTGCGTAGGATAGTCTGAAAACTATCCACACGCGCCTCGGCAAACATACCAGATGCGCTGCAGAACCGGGGCAACCCCAGCAGCATCCTAAAACCATTATTGTACTGTACGCGTAGGGCATCAAGCGATTTGCGAGTACATTTGGCCCACAGGCTGCACGTGTAAAAAGTTTGGCAGTATGCCTTGAATAAGGTTGTTTTTACTTGGTTGTTTTAAAGGTTGTTTTAAAATGATGGAACGAAAAAGTTGTGTGCGCGGTTGTAAGCGACACGCTTATCAATCATATAACAGATGCAGAGCTTTTAAATCTTAAAGATCTCAGGGGCATTGCCACTGCGCCTGTCGCACTGAGACATAAGTTGGCAAGTCCTGTGTGCCTGTAATTTCACCAACTAAGAAAATAATTGACAGTTATCATATTGTAATTACCATGCGGGTAGGCGATATGACAGTACAGGAATTGAGAGAGCTTTTTTATTTTATAACAGCGCAGCTAAAATCGTCTTTCACCGTAACTCAGTCTTCTTCTTCTTCTTATCATATCGCCATCGATACACTACATTGCTCATCGTGGAGAAAGGGTATGATTGATTATTGTACTGGCACGTCGCGCAATGGGGCTCCTTTCGTGCACCCCATAACTCAGAGAACGGATAAATCAATCGACAACCTAATGCCCGCCTAAAACTTTTTTATATTACAAAAAAAATCGTTTTTGAGTTTATATCAAAATGTTATTGATAATTTAGTTTTGATTAACTACTTAAGAAAAATTACATTTATCTAAAATGCTCGAAAATAAGTGCATTACTTTGAAAAGAAAACGAACACGGAAAGGTTGTCATTAATGGACCGTGCGACTCCTTCCTGGCCAAGGCCTGCAAAATAAATATGAAAATCAATTTATTGTCCGCTGCTCTAAACTTTTAAATCTATTTAACATTGAACGATTCGCTCTGGACCTTTTGGAGGGAAAAGCGTCGTTTTTATTTTGACTTTCAATTATTTTGTGAAATCTAGTTTAAAGTGGAATAGGATAGTGCTATTGTGCCTTAATCGAAGATTAAAACGCGAAATTATACGAATCTCGAACTAAAATACCCGTATCGGCCCGTTCTAAGGAATCCTGAGTCAATCCAAGCACGCCGCCTCAAATTGCCTATCCTCTTTGTGGCGGCCATATTTACAGAAACATAATTAAAGTTCATGTCAAAAAAAAAATTAACATTGAACTATATAAACAGGCAACAGAAAATCTCATACAGCCAACTGTCCAGTGTTAGTAATTGCGAGAATTAAAAATGCCTACCTGTACCACTTACTTTTTTATAAAAAAGGCGGTAGAATAAAGTGGTATAAAATGGGTATAAAATAAAGTGGAAATATTTCTTTCTATTTTTTCGTCTTTTTTATTTATGTCGCCAAAATGAGTGCCAGTCAGAAGAGAGATAACGAAATTAAAGAAATGGATTTTAATGGTACAAGGGGCTATATTAGCCAAATGTCAAATATTACTTTTAACATTTATTAATATTTTTTCTTTTTCTATTATACATCTTCATCTCTTTGGTCTTTTATAATTTCCTCACATTGTTTGAGAAAAGGAGTATATATGCCTCGGCGGGTACGGGGATAGCTTGACTCGTATTAATAGTAGGCCTAACCAGCGCTCAGCCTTGTAACTCACCAACCCCTTACTTCCGGGCGTCTGCAATAATGTACTATTAATATAATGAACCTACGGAACCTACCGTCACTTAGTTGTCGTCGAACTGAAGATTGATTTGGAGTTGGGAAAATTGAATGATTATTCGAGAGCAAAATAGACACTTGAACGAAAATTTCTTATTGTTGTGTTATCGCCGTGCTGAAGTGTGATTGGTCGATGTCATAATAGATACGTGAGCGAGAACGTTTCTTATTGGTTGAGTGTGATAAACCTAGCACAATCATGTGTTCATTAAGTCATAACTATCAATAACGATATACTCGATTCATTCATTTAGTTGCGATAAAATACAGTATAGTTAATAAGAAATTACTTACGAGGGTCTTTTATTCGAGTTTTGAGTTTTTTTGCCGTCCGTGTCACATACAATGTTTTTCATCACATTTACGAGGAAATAAATAAATACAATACAAATAAGGTCCACAACACAATAATGGCGTGATTTTTGTTATTTTTTTTAATTCTTCCTTATATAATACAACGCGACCTAAAATGTTGTAAAAAGCATACACGCATACAGCCATGATAGATCCTTCGTTATTATTCTAAGGATAGATCGTAAAAAAAATTGCAATTTTTTTTTATGCAGGTAATAAATAAAATCAATTTTATGAATTGCGTTAATATTTCTGTTTAGATAATATTTTAAGCGAATGTTTTAATTTTGAACGTAAGTAACCTCCTTGCTTGAATTTGAACCTGACCTATGCTTAAGAGGATGGAAAAAAATAAAGGAAGACTATTTAAGAAAGTATGTCGTGCTACAAATTAAAAAATCTCTCTACCGACCATGGCTGTAATAGAAAGACAAAAGGCCCGTGGGATTTGTTTGGGGCATTTATAGTCAAGTTAGCGGTGGTTGCATGGTGACGTAATCATACCATTTACGAGCATGTGTGATGAAATAGCTATTTTTGATACAAGTGCGAAAAGTTAGTCTAGTCTCGAGACTTCGAGGTCAAGACTCGAGACAAGTGAAAATGACAAATCGGCACGTGTATCAAACGACGTTTTTTAATATATTTGAAACACATTGAAAGTAAAATAAAACAGTATTAAAAAAAACATTTTATTTCTTTGTCTAATAGAAATTCAGAGTACAATGGCAACTGTTGCCAGTACCCAGCCACATTAAAATTACTATTTTAGTGGCCCGGCGACCAGCGGTCTCGCGTAATACTCACCTCCGGTCATTGTTAATACTCAATCAGACATCTTTATGGAAAATATTTTGGTATTTTTAAACGTAACCCGTTCTTTTATAAAACACCTATGCAATTTAAACAAATAAGATGTTTGTAAGTAAATGATATATAAGTTTTAATGACGAATGACTTACGTCACAAAGTACATAATATTAAATAAATATACAACCTTAGTTCCATGTTTAAGACTTGAAACAACAGTAAATTTAAAAAAAAAGTAAAAAGCACTAGTGCGAAAAATCCAACTTTCGGCACGATTTGTAGTACAAAAAATACCACGTTTGAGCAACTGTATTAAAAAATAATTAAAGTACTTCTTTGCAAAATATATAATTTATTTCTTTGTGATGTCAGTTTAACTCCTTCGATGTTATAGCCCTTAAGTACCTAAAAAACAACACATCGTACCTTTGTTACTATATTTTTTTTACCAACTGGTGACTGTATACGGATTGTATATGATTTGTCTAGAGCGTACATGTCACATAATGCGACTGTAGAGGGGGTCATTTGCGTACGAATGTCAGCCCGGAGGTTCGTGGTGGCGCGGAGGTAAACGTAATACCATTACGCTATTACCTAAGGGAGCAGTGACCATACGTGCAATATCTGCTTAAAGCGTAAACACGCGGGTGTTGAAAAGATATTGTATCGAGTTGTTCTGAACCTGTGGGGCAACTTGTAAGGTTATTTATCCCAGACGTCCCTAAATAGTTCTCAAAGTTCGCCGTCGTGACCTATTCGAAGTGCCTTCGGCGCGTACAGTGTCACACACAATGCTCAACGAACTCTTGGCATCGGCATTGGAGTGTGAAGTGCTTGCGATGGACGGATGTGCGTTGTGAATGCTTGAAATTCTGTGAAATGATGAACGCCAGGGAATCGAGGATAAAAAATAAAATGTATTTACATTATATTTTTTCAATAATTATTGTTATAATGTATTTTTTCTTTTTTTATCCCACTCATATTATTATTTACGCAATTAGTTTAGTTTTCACGGTGAATTAGTTCTAAGTGTAACTCCGTGTAAATATATTTACAATAATCTCAGTACAGAGGACTAAAAAAACCGACCTCAAAAGTACGTGGAATTACGTCTATTTGCTAAGTTTTATTGAAATATCCTTAAATTCGTACAGGAATATACAGGACTTGGCACTGGAGATAATAAAAATCGGTTCTCAGTACTCAAAGAATATTGAGAGAAAAACGCCTTGAATTGGAGAAATAGCAAAATCAACCACTAAAATAATTGCTCCTTAACAAAATCTAGGCGCTATTTATAAAAATGAATCTTCATGCGTCAGCCACCCTTCAAAATGGACCACTATGGAAGTACCCCCTTTCCAACAAAAGAAGAATCATGAAAATCGTTTCACAAATACCGGAGTTACCGCGTAACATATATACAAAAAAAAACATACTCGTACAGTCGAATTGAGAACCTCCTCCTTTTTTGAAGTCGGTTAAAAACAATTGTAATACTGTGATGGTACTATTTTATTAAAAGTATAAATGTTTGATTTTTTTTCCATAGCAACATTGCGGTGTGCCTTCCGCATCGATATGCAATATATTATCGTCTTCAAATTTCCAACCATTGTTATTGGTAAATATACACTTGCATATACAAGTAATATTATTATTTTTGTTGATTTTATGTTATTTTCTTTAAATTTAGGTAATTTTATTGTACTTTAGATTTTTATTTATGAATTCGGTGAATTTCAATTATGTAGTTTCAAGAATATTAAGTTTTGACATTTAAAATTTTATTTTCCACTACTAACAAACATGGACTTTCTTTGTTGTCTGATAACAGAAGATTTTTATTTTTATTAACATCACTATTTCTATACCTATATCTCTTATTTAAAAAACTTACACTGATTATTAATGCATATTTTGCTTAGTAAGCGTCTATGTTTCCGCACCGTAGGTGAGGAGAGATGTGGTCCCTGTTCGGGCGCCAGTGAAAGCGCGCTGCTGGCGAGTCCTGTTGGCACCACTTTAGCATGTCCTATAGATGGCACCGCTTTCAAGTCCCTGTTCAGGCGCCAGTGAAAATCGTGTACCGCTGCTGGTACCGCTTGGAATGTTCTGTGGATTTAATGTGGCCAGGAGAGTAGCAGCCTCCGCAGCCTCCGTAACCTCCACACATCTGGCTTAGCGAGTTTAAAGGTCAAAATTCCAAAGGGTAAAGGAATAGTGGTAATAAATCCAGTCTTATAAATATTATATTCAAGTTTTATTAATATTTGTGATCTTAAAAATGTTTATATCACAAGAGATTTTTGGTAACTGGTAAAGGGTTCAAAAAAATTACGAGAAAACGTCGATCGGGCAGGGAGTGACGATTGAACGAAACAAAATCACAATGGCAAGGCAAAGGAATTATTAAAGAACACATACACATTGATTATAGACCTTGGTCTTCAGGCACTGGAGTTTCGACTTAAGGACATCCTCTAGCTTACCAAAAGCTTCTTTCGTTCTGCCACTAATAATTTATGTTCTCCCTTCAACGTGTGTCCATGAATGTAGCCACTATTTTTTTTTAAATATATTTATAAGAGCTATTGCTCTAAATTCAAAATATTTTAGATAAGCAAATTATACTGCAAATCGTCACATTGTCATGCGTAAAGCAGGATCCCCAGAGAAGAATGAATAAGAAACTGACTGATAGGGGTTGCTTCGTGAATATATACATATGCCTCCACATTTGTCATTCACAATATTTATTTCAAAATATAAATAAAAAAAACTTGAATGAGCTAGACGGGTAACTAATAGGGGTTTTGGACGCTCAAGTACGCAGAAAGTTTCGTGTAAAATTTTTGTTTCGCGATTATTTTAAATGGCAAATTTTGGATATTAACAGAATTCTAATTTATATTAGAGCCCGGGCCGACGACGCGCAGATGACGAGTAAACTGTTGCACACGTGCACAAATTCAGTGGCGCCATAAACGCGCGTCATCTGCGCATGTAAATATCGCGCATTCTGGTAAGAGATAGTTTTAATATTACTTTTGTGTTGGTTAGTTTAAGTTACTTTTCGAAATGAAGCAACTAGAAAAATATAAAAGTGCGCACGCTGCGTCTTTTTAAATCATATTGCGATGCGCTCCTCCTACCGTAAAATGGCGGCTATTTGGTTTCGCAAATTAGAAAAGCATTCAGTTTAAATACAAGTTTTTATAAATAAAAACTATTATTCTGCATTGCTAAATAAATACCCTCCGTACTACCAACAAAAACATCTCAAATAAAATGCAGTAATACACCACAAATCCTGCACTTAAAAAGCACTAATGACATTTTTGGTGTACTTGGATAAATATGATAATATTCCGTTTGAGTGGTTCTAACGTTTACCATGAAATTGCAACTTAAAGTATAGTTTATAAACATATATATTCAGGGTAAACTTAAAAAACGCTACTTACGGTATGTTTTCAATAAATAAACACCGCAATCACCAGCCTAAACAATAACACACACGATTGTCGTGACGTATTTTTGAAGTTGTTTATTTTTTGTAAATGACAGACCCAGGCATTAAAAACTTTATGATTTGCTAGAGTAGCTACCGAAATAGCAATTAAGTAAAGTTCTTTTACCTGTTACAACTTCGATATCCGATAAATCGGTATAAAATCATCACCGGCACCTCTAGGTGTGGTATGCGTCTACGGCTGCATGTATCGCGTGAGCGGTTAAATTAGTTGAAATTAAATTAGTCACCGAAGGCATGAACGAAGCGCACTGAAAGCTAATTAGGGAAAAGTTTGGATTGTGGCTCCCAAGGACCCAAATTTTCCACTGCAAAAGGCGCAAAACTGTAAAAATCAGTTATCTGGCAAAAGTGCTTTACTTCAGGAAGGATTTCGGCTGCTCGGCCAAATTGTAGAACTTCTACACTCGGAAGAGGTAAATACAAGCAGTAAATTGAAAATTCGGAAATAAATGGGTTGTAAATATTTAGCGAAGTTGTTGCGTGCGCGCTACGTTCCACACAGACCATTCGGAAGTTGGCAGTCGATTATAGGATTTCAATCTACAGTGACGTGTTTCGTTTGGTGTACCGTCGCTCCCAAGCGTGACCCCCTCTAACAGTGGCGACGAGGATGAGACCCCAACCCACGCGTGCATAGCACACTGGATTAGTGTGATCCCCTCTAACATGAGTTCACAATTTTTTGCTTCGTTTTTGTTATAAAAAGAATAGTCTAAATACAATTTCCATATTAAGTTAAACATCTTCAACTATTAAAAATATATTTTATACAGAATCTTTTATTGTGTTCAATTGAGCAAGATTTTCACAATACCAGTTCTCTTAGACCACTCAGACGCCACTCGTAACGTGTAAACACGTGATCCGAACGCACTCGGACGTCGGCATCCAGTCAGAGTGGACTCAGACGCGGCCCTATTTTTAACCGACTTCAAAAAAGGAGGAGGTTCTCAATTCGTCTGCATGTTCTTTTTTTTTTGGTACGTATGTTACGCGATAACTCCGGTATTTGTGAACCGATTTTCATGATTCTTTTTTTGTTGGAAAGAGGGTACTTCCATAGTGGTCCCATTTCATTTTGAAGAAAATCATCCACCTCAAAGGGTGGCTGTTCACGCATGAAAATTCATTTTCATAAATAGCGCCTAACATTAATTTAGGAGCAATTACTTTAATGGTTGATTTTGCTATTTCTCTAATTCAAGGCGTTTTTCTTTCAATGTACTTTGAGTAGTGAGGACCGATTTTTATTATCTCCTGTGTCAAGACCCGTATAGTGGCGAACTAGGGGATATTTCAATAAAACTTAGCAAATAGACGTAATTCCACGTACTTTTGAGGTCGGTTTTTTTAGTACTCTGTACTGAGATTATTTCGAGCATACTCGTATCATATTATGAATACAAAATGGCGACAACTAAGAAAAAGTGGAATAAAAGTAACTCTGAGGTATTAAACGTGTTTTTATCTTTCTCTTCTCCTTCTTGAATAAAAATCTGAAGCATTCAGTTGGTCACGTCTTAAAATCCATTTTCTGGACTCTAACTGGAATCTAACTCGTACGAGTGTACTCTATCCGAGAACACGCGTATAGTGAAAACATGGCTTTAACCAATATAAATCATTCCTTTTCTCATTTAACTTAGGGAAAAAGAACATTTCTGCCCTTTACAGGGCATAACTGAAAGTTATTTTTAATCAATGATCTTATTTTTAATTCTAGATTTGTAATAGAACTAAAGGGCACCATTATGTCAGTGGTGTCTTTTGAACTTACTGCAGTCTCTGCATCTGCAATAGTTTTAAATATAATCTCAGTACAGAGTATTAAAAAAACCGACCTCAAAAATACGTGGAATTATATCTATTTGCTAAGTTTTATTGAAATATCCCCTAGTTCGCCACTATACAGGACTTGACATTGGAGACAATAAAAATAGGTTCTCACTACGAAGCTACTCAAAGTATATTGAGAGAGAAACGCCTTGAATTGATGAAATAGCAAAATCAACCATTAAAGAAATTGCTTCTAAATTAAAGTTAGGCGCTATTTATAAAAATGAATCTTCATGCGTGAACAGCACCCTTCGAGGTGGATGATTTTCTGCAAAATGAAACGGGACCACTATGGAAGTACCCCCTTTCCAACAAAAAAGAATCATGAAAATCGGTTCACAAATGAGTTATCGTGTAACATACATACAAAAAAAAAGAAAAAAGAAAGAACATACAGTCGAATTGAGAACCTTCTCTTTTTTGAAGTCGGTTAAAAAGATAGAGTCGATTGGCTTTTCTCCTGATCCCAAATATGAATATAATTCAATTTTAATAAATACTTGTGCCTTTTTTCATTTCATTTTAAAACAAATGTTGATTGATATACATTCTACAGCGAGTGAAGAAATGTTGGAATTAAAAAAACAAAATGGCCACCCATTAAGCTACACTCACAATTGCGTAGACCTGAAGGACGACAACCTTCTTTTTTATTGGACGCCTGAACGTACATAACACGGCTCTTAGTTAAAGTAACCATTACACTGATCCTAGAACTTTAAACCGTTCATCCTGAAGATTTAAACCTTATTTACGGCAGAACGTAAAACAAAACTTACTCATATTGAAGGTTCACAAAGCAACTTTACAATTACGGGTCGACAAGGACATCGTCAACTGTATATCAAGTGCAATAGGTTGTTGTTGGGTGACATTTACAAAATTGTCGACGAGTTATGCGAAAGGCGGAATTTATGAAGGACCAAAATCTACTCTATAATTTCTATTTCCTCGCTGTCGCCAAAAGGTTCAGATACATTGCGCGTAATGCAAACAACTTTAACGCAGAAGTACATTCGAAGTCCGCAATGGACGAATGAGATTATGAATAATTCAATGTAGAATGAAGTTGCAGAATAAATGCGGACAAATGTGTGAGATAGCGTTAGGAATTTCCATAAATCTGAAACCTTGATTAAATGGAATATCCATTATATTCTAACAAGAGAGCGACTTTGGACCACACCTACTTTGTGGGATAAATTTATACATATATATACATGTATTAACCGAAATGGGTGTTTTAAGCATCGCTTTTCGTAAAACAATCTTAAATTTATTTTTCTAACATGCTAGTTAACACTTTTGCCCATATGCCCGACGCCACTAACGCGACAGGTGTAACTGGTGTGACAGACGTGACAGGTGTGACTGACGTGCCAGATGTGATAGACGGGAGAGACGTGAGAAACGTGAATGACGTGACAGACATTACAGATACGTTAGATATCACTACATTCCGTCGTGACGGTATCCGGTGCTACTTCCTTTACGGAGATTATCCGTCGTGGAGCTACGTTATCACAGACCAACTAAACCACTCAACTATAATGCTATTATGTTGCCTTCTCTAATGGACGATTTAGGGTAGTGCTATAGGAGACACAACCACAAGGTATATTGAATTACTCAGACTGTGTTAATAGTAGAAAATATTTACACTTTTCAGAGATCCAATTCGTCAACAATAATAGTATTATTTTTCCTGCTCCCACGCGAGCAAGCTCTATTTTCTTTTTTTCAAGAACTGTCAAAGTATAGTTACGTTATAGTAGTAAACGTAACAGTGGTAGAGGTGGGGAACAAGGGCTTAATTTGAATTGGAAATGTACCAATGACTTCAATTCCTCCGATAGAGCCAGAGTTCTCCGATTCTTCAGTTTCCGGAAGACGCAGCGTGCACAGACTACCCAAAAGATGGACCGATGGCCTGGTTAAGTTTGCTGGAATCCGTTAGATGTTTATGTATTTATTTATTTCATACAAACAAGGCTTACAAGAGAATGTAATACAATTTCTTACCAAACTGCGAAAGCGGTTTGTTGGAGAGGTTACACTCCCAATCACGAAACTATAATACACCTGGTACGAGTACATTTAACAGAACCAGAATAGAATTTACTAAATTTACATGCTTTCAAGAAGTGTAAGTCTTAATTTTTTCTTCAATGTGAATTTACTTAACAATTCTCCGCCTCTCAAAATCGAATTTATTAAATATAATTGGCAAGAGATGTCTATTTGTTCTTTTGTCATAATAGTTATTTACTCTTGGACATACGTATTTATTTTCCCTGACTCGCCTAGTGTTGTTCATTATATTAATTTTAAATTCAGTCTTATAATGGTTTTCAACAGCGGTCAAATATTGAACTTTTGTATTACAGGAAGTATTTTACAGTAGGTAAATATTTCAAAAATCTTATTTATGTAAGCAGCACAGGCGCCTATATCCAGCAGTGGACGTCTTAGGTATAGCGGGCCGACGTATCCAAACGGTGAAGAAGACCATTACGATGAAACGTGAACGTTGAAAAAGATTTACAACCCTTTGGCCTGAATTGGCGGTCTTTTTTTAACCGACTTCAAAAAAGAAGGAGGTTCTCAATTCGACTGTAAGTTCTTTTTTTTGTTTTATTTTTTGTATGTATGTTACGCGATAACTCCGGTATTTGTGAACCGATGTTCTTTTTTTGTTGGAAAGGGGGTACTTCCATAGTGGTCCCATTTCATTTTGAAGGAAATCATCCACCTCTAAGGATGGCTGTTCACGCATGAAGATTCATTTTTATAAATAGCGCCTAACTTTAATTTAGGAGCAATTGCTTTTACCAATTATTTAGTTGATTTTGCTATTTCTCCAATTCAAGGCGTTTTTCCCACGATATACTTTGAGTAGTGTCGTAGTGAGAACCTATTTTTATTATCTCCAGTATCAAGTCCTGTATAGTGGCTAACTGGGGATATTTCAATAGTTATATTTCTTGGGCGTGGTTGCCAAGTGGTTATCTTCGAGGA
>NW_020653775.1:0-19859 GCF_003589595.1 Hyposmocoma kahamanoa
AGAGTCCTCAGGCGTGCATCTATCAAGACCTATTTCAAGCCCCTGAGAAAGATTTCTCAGTTCCTGAGACCCGTGAAATGTGACATCCCCTTACAGGATGCAGGAGTTTACAAGCTTGACTGTGAGTGCGGTCTCTCTTATATTGGACAAACAAAGCGAAGTATTTGTACCCGCGTCAAAGAACATATCGCTGATGTCAAACACCGTCGCGTAAACAAGTCTGCAGTCTGCGAGCATGTCATGGATAAACCTACACATTCAATGAAGTTTGACAAACCCCAGGTCTTTGCAAAAGAAGTCCGTTATCTACCCAGGATGCTGCGAGAGGCCATTGAAATTAAAAAACATCTTCATCCTAATTTCAACAGGGAAGACGGTTTCTCCGTACCACCAGTTTGGGATCGAGTATTTCCTCTAATGAAAAATTCCAAACAGACATAAGACTGCAGTACTAATTAATATGTTTTAGTTTATTCTAATTTCTATTAATAATTAATAATAAATTAAACTTAATAAAAATTCATTCAATAAAATAATTTGTAAAACTTAATGTAGCGTAAATAGGAATGTTTTCTTTGTAAAATTAAAAATAAGGCATTGAATTAATAACTATTGTAGCTATAGTGAAAAAATAGGGTGGTTTGCATTAATATTAGACATAACTGGTTGAAGACTGTACCACCTCAGTCAACCGTGACCATGGGACCTGTAAAGGGCCCGAAACGTCGGTTTGTTTGAAAAAACAAATATACGCGATTTAAATCCGGAAAAATAGTTTCGTTTCCTATTAGTAAAGAAATCAATGAAATTTCAAAGACCTCTTTTATCAATAACATAAAACATGCTTAAAATTTGTTTTTACATAATTTTCACATGATTTCAGATGATAGTGAATGCGGAGAGTGTTAGCATAGGAACCATTGTCTTATACGTAATATTAATCATAGGTTTTCTTTCTTATATTTTATACAAATATACAGTTTCCATATGCAGTTTTCGCAAAAGTCGCAATCATCCTAGATGAAATTGTTCTTCGGATGATTTCGAACTGAAGGAGGAAGAAGTTCAATAGTCTCACTCCTATAGCGATGGCATGGTCATCATAAATGCATATCTATAGTAGATAAGACGATTAGCAGTAAGAATATTGAATTCAAATAAATCAGTCTTATATCGACCATCAAACGAATTGTTCGTTTTTATTTTATAATTACTTTTTAAAAAGTCTTTTTCCTTCCGTTGCGATTTGACTATCTCGTTATCACTAACACGTACTCCTTCCAACAACTGTACAAAATGTGTAGAATCTCTCACATAACTTGATGTTTTACCCGTGAAAGGAAGTAGTACGTCCGACATGAAACGAGCAGTCTTATATGTTGGCGAATCTATTTGACTCACTATAGGATGAAGGGGCCATGCCGGTTTGTGGATTTTAGGCAACCCGTAGATCTTTGGTGGTGTGGGGTTGAGCGGACGTAGGATGTCGTATAAAAGATCATCCGGCAGAAATTTTAGTAACCTATTCAGCCCATGGGTTACTCTGTTGGTAGGGTTATAGGTAACTTTTTGTAGGTACCACTGTCACACAACAAGTTATTCATCTTTTCTTCATAATCCCGCGTGTCAACAATGACTGTGGCATTACCTTTGTCCCCACTGAGGACTACGTCATCGGCGCGCGTGCAGAGGGCCGCAGCGCGCAGTGCTAGACGTGACGCGGGCGCGAACGTTGCACTCAACCCCTGAAGAAGACCATCGATTATGGTCGAAACTAGTCGGACCGCTTCCGACTAAAATACTACGCGAGTAAGTCCTCAGAGTTACTTTTATATTACTACAGAATAAAGATAAAATTTGTACATGAAGCGGAACGCGTACAATAATAAAAATATTTAAAAAAAAGTAAACTTGTCAAAGTCAAACGTGAATTTAAGCCAAAGCCGTTAAAAATTTTACATAAAAAAAAGTCCAAATGCCTCACTCCACTCCGTGATACGGAGCAGGTTCAGATTTGTAGTCGTTATAGCCACGGCTAACCTTGAAGGCTGTGCTTGACTGTATATCTGTAGATCGTCTGCATAGAGGTGGTATGAATCATGGTAAATACTCCAATAAAACCCCCCCGGGTTTACCTCCCGCTGGTTGGGTCGGCGCCGTGGGGTCGGTGCACATTCACCACGACGCCGCTCGGCCACCCTAGCTTGCGCCAGGGCTCCCGCGCCAACGGAGGGGCAGGTCAATTGTCCTCCGACCCGCCCCCCAGACGAGTGAGGCCGTGCAATGCAGGCTCCCAGGACTCCGGAATCCCTGTCCAGAGCCTGCAGGCCACACTAGGGGATCAGGCGAGCAGCGAACTGCCTTCTCCTTCTCCCCGTACGTCTGCGCCGGAGCGGGTGCGCGTCCACCGCCACCTCGCGCACCCGCTTCGCGGCCTCCTTTTGCGACATAACCTCTGCGCAAAAGGAGGCCACCGCCTCCCAGGACTCCTCGCTATCAAGCATGGCGGCAACCACGCTCGGCAGCGAGAGGTCCTGCCCTACAGTCCCCGTCAGAGTGCGGCGCTGCTCATCCCACCGGCTGCACACCTCTAGGGTGTGCTGCGCGGTGTCATCCGCAGCGCCGCACTCGTTGTCCGACGGGGACGGTTCCATCCTCGCCACCTTGTGCAGGTAGTGACCGAAGCAGCCGTGCTCGGTCAGCACCTGCACAAGGTGGTACGACAGTGGCCCGTCGGACCGGTTTACCCACTCTACGAGGACAGGGCGGATCGCCCCTATGGTACGAGCACCATAGGGGGGATCCGCCAAGCTCTCTTTTCACCGGTCCCGCATGCGCTGCGCCGCGAGGCGGCGCTCCCACTCGACCTCTTGGGGAGCAGGGCGCTCGCCTCGGTCCCTCATTCCCCGCCGATAGGCGTGGACCTCCGCCAGGACCTCGGCTTCAAGGTCCCACGGCGGAGTACCGGCGAGGACGCATGCGGCAGCGCAGGCCACCGTCATGTACGCCCTGCACATTGACAGGGCGACCACCCTCTGAGGCGCCTCCTGGAAGGTGGTCCCCCGGACGGCCACCAGCGTGTCATCGGCGTACGCGATGACCGCCGTCCGGAGGAGCAGCGCGCCCCTCAGCACCCAATCGTACCCCAGGTTCCACAGTAGTGGTCCTAACACGGACCCCTGGGGTACTCCGCACCTCATTGGGCGCTCGGCGCGCCTCCCTTCCCTCGTCTGGAAGAGCATCACCCTGTCCTCCAGGTAGTGCTCCACCAGACGGCTGAGGTACCTGGGGATCTCGTGGTACCTCAGCGCCTCCCTGATAACGGCGAAGGGGAGAGTGCCGAAGGCGTTGGCTATGTCCAGAGACACAGCCACTACGTCCTCCCTGTCGCCGTTAGCCTCCTTCACAATGTTTCGCAGCGACTCCAGGGCGTCCAAGGTGGAGAGTCCATCCCTGAACCCATACTGCCGCTGCGACACATCGGGGCCTGTCCCTCTCAGGTGTTCATTGATCCTGGAGGCGATGATTCGCTCCAAGATCTTCGCCACCTCGTCAAGCAGGACGAGGGGTCTGAACCCCGAAGGGGAGTCCGCAAGTCGGCCCGGCTTGGGTATCAGGACGAGCCTTCCCTCCTTCCAGCATCTCGGGAACAACCCCGTCTTCAAACAGTCGTCCATGAGTTGCTTGAGGCGGGCCCCGAGATGCTTCAGGGCAATGCGGAGGACTCGTCCCGGTACCCCGTCCGGGCCGGGGGCCTTCTTCCGCCCTCTCAGCCGTCCTACCGCCCACTCCATCTTCCCCTCGGTGATTTCCGGGGGGGTTTCCTCAGTCTGCTCCCCTTCTGCTCTAGAGGGCACCATGGCCGGTGGGGTGAAAGGCTGCGGTTCAGGGAAGAGGTCCTTCACCACCCGGTTGAGGAGATCCAGCTCCAGTAACTCCATGGGGGATGCACCGTACATTTTGTTGCGCACAAGTTTGTGCGGCCTCCCACAAGGGTCTGCGTCCAGCGTTGCCAAGAACTCCTCTTTCGCAGAGTCCTTGGCCCGTCCTATCGCGACCTTCAGGGCCTGCCTCATACCCTGAAGGGCGCTGTGCAGCCTTCTCTTCTCACTCCGGACAACTGACCTGCCCTTCCGTTGGCGCGGGAGCCCTGGGGCAAGCCAGGGCAGCCGGGCGGCGTCGTGGTGAATGTGCACCGATCCCACGGCGCCGACTCAACCGGTGGGAGGTAAACCCGGGGGGTTTTAGTGGGGTAGGTCCTCCACTTTAGAGGGAGAGTCTCCACATAACCCCTGAGTCTCCCTGGGCTCAGGGGTATCTATGAATATTTCCCCCCCGTAAAAAAAATGCTCAAAACCACGTTAGAAAAGTACATTTCAAAAATTGGTTCTACGAGTAATGAAACCCGGGACCTTCTCATCCACGAAATATTATATCTGGAACCTCTGCGTGGCATATGGCGACCGTTCGGCCACAGAGGCAGTTTAAATAATTTATACCTAAGGTTAAATAAAAAAGTAACCAATTTATAGCAATAAAATCCATTTATTGTAACGCCACATTATAAAAAAACAACAAACACAAAAACAACGACTAATATAACTAAAACAGAAATAACACAAAGAACAGCGTAAAAACATTTCAACAACAAGTTACATAACACTATACTGACATGTGTGCGGCTGTGGCGTGTACAAAAGGATCCCATTCAGCTAAAGTCACAACCAAGGCTAGGTTGTGACGCTGGTTTTCAATAGGCCCTAGCCGAGTGAGTGAGAGTGACGGACGTATGCGTCCCGGAACAGATAATAAAATAAAATAATTTACACTTCCGTTGTTGACACCGATGGGGTTGCTTGTCAGGTTCAACAGACGGAGACAGAGACGATTGAAAAGGCATCGGCGAGATTTTGATATAGCACCTTTCTTTATTAACTTTGGGTAACCTAAAACAAACAACATTATGAAATGATGCATTCATATACGTCTACGTGCGCGCGTGTGTATTCGTATGCGAGCGAGAGCACACGTGTATGCTTGAGTAACTTCGTGCTAGATATAACAGGGTATGCGCGCGAAAGTATTTGGTATGTTTAAATGTGTCCATGCTAGTTAGTGTTGATTGATAAACATGTCGTAGTGACGGCCGGTCATACAAAAGCATCGTTAATCGCGCAGGGCGCGCTGGCTCACACTGATCGGCGCGGATTCGTCGCGCGATATTTATGTGCGCACGCTCCGCCAGCCTCGCCGAATCGCCGCGATGTTTCCAGGCCAGCAGCGTCACCGCTGCGCGGGCGGCGCTGCTGTCGCGGCGTTGTTGCCTCGGCTGTTTGATCGACTAGTTAGGCTTGGTTCATATCGCCGAGACGCAACGCAACGCGAAGCTGCATTATGGCGGGCAGTGCAACATTAACTTTATCCTCTATAAAATAAGGCAACATTTCATTTAACAAAAACATGAAAACGGGCTGCAGGAAGCGGCGACGGGCTGCAGCTAGTTGCGACAGGCGCACTATTAGAACATGCAAGATACTATAGAACATATTCCCTATTAAATAAAGTGTACATTTCTTCACACAACAAAAAACAAAAGAGTAAAGCTGCGCAACGTAGCGCTGTCCGACTCCGCTCACTTGTCTCGCCTCTGACAATACAAAGTGTAACTTAGCGTCTCAACAATAACGTATATTTCTTTGAAAGGCAGTTTGCGTAGTAGTATATAATATTATATATATAATATACTAAACAAAGTCGATATTTCTTTGAAAGCCAAGGAAACTCTCTTTTGATAAAAGCAATATATACTTTTTTTCATTGAAAATCAACAGCGTTTACAATATCATGAATATACAAAGTAAACCTGAAAATAGTACAGCCAATTACAAGATTTCTAGAATAAAATAACATAAATAAATAATAATCGATATATTCAAAATAAGTAAGTAAATATAGGCCTATTCACTGGTATTACTCAAGCGAGCTAATGATTCCTTTTTTAAATATTGCCTTAGATTGACAAAAAACATCGTACTTTATTAAGTAGACAGTATTGACTTGAAACAGCTTCGTTTTTATGTGTTTAATTAATGAAATGTTGCCTCATTTTGTTGAGGATAAAATTTATGTTGCATTGCTCGCTTGCATACATCGCGCCGTGTCGCGTAGCGTCTCCACGGTGTGAATCAACGCTTAGGAGCGTGGAAATTATAATTAAGTAAGACAAAATGGAAAATAAAGTGTGATTTATTCGTGATCGCGAGTTTCACTACAAAGAACACCCACCACTAAAAACAAATAAATTTTTTACCTAAAGCTCACATTACCTAGCATTTTGAGTGTAGTTTTAGTTACATGCTTTCATATACGAATTATGAATTTTTCTTTTACACACAAAATTACAAGCGAAAAACACGCCTTTATCTAATACCCCTATTTAGTCACGTTTAAAAATAGTAGTTTTTGAAATTTTTAGACTTACATGCTATAAATGCATTATAGTAATTGACAGTTTCGCCACCAGCTAACATTCACCACATTAAACCACTTCACTGTTGAATTAATTAATACACAAGTTTTGTCACACAAAACCAGCAATGGACAACATCAGTATGCTGAGAAAGAACATGGACGAGCTGGCTGCCCTTTTTGCAAGTAAAATGGAAATATTTGAGACTTCACTTGCATCTCCCAGACAAGATTCAGCAGTGGTTTCCAGTGAGTTTCATACTTTTAAATCTTTTATATGAAAGGCCGTCTCAGGTCTTAGATCACAGCTGGAATTCATCTCTCAGGCCTTAGATGATCTTGACATGAGGTCACGTTCGAATGCCTTGCTCTTGCACGGTGTGCCTGAAGTAAGAGATGAGAATACAATGAGAAAAGCTCTAGACATTTGTTGTAACAACTTAGGTATAAGCGAAGTATCTCAGCCTTCTCTAACCGTATGCTCCAGACTGGGGAGGAATGTGGCCATGGGAAAGCCTCGTCCAATACTTCTACGTTTCTGTGACCATCAACTGCTCCAGAGAGTATGGGCTGCTAAACGTGGCTTGAAAGGCACTGGTATAACCCGGTCTGAATTCCTCACTGCCAGTAGGCATGCTGTTTTTGTGGAAGCCCGTAAAAGACTCGGCATCAAGGGCTGCTGGACTATGAATGGCAAAGTCGTAGTGGTTTGTTCCGATGGGACGAAAAAGAAGGTCACAAATATGACAGAGTTATCGGACTTCACGACCTGCAAACCGACGCCGCCGTCAAATCCATCCAACTCAGCCACAGGTTGTAGCTCCTCAAGGTCTGCTGTTGGTGACTCAATTAATCCACCGCTATCGAGAGCACATGATGTTTCCAACCTGCCTCCAAGTAAAACTCGCCCCACAAGATCTGCAGCTGCGAAATCCAAATAATATGCCGAATTGTCGGCTGCAGTGCGTAGCAAGCAATGTACTTCGTTTTCTTGTTAGCATTTATTTTGGTTCAATAATTTTCAGCAAAATTACTTTCTCATTTCACCCCACTTTTACTTTTATTATTTTTATGCGTAACCTCTAAAAGTTCAAAATTCTGCTTGTTGACAGTTAATGTCATTTTTTTTTTTTTTTTATGCTAGTTACGTTCTGTTTCACGCAAGTACCTTAGGGAAGAACTGTTATTGTTGAACATTTTATAAGATCATTGTGTTAAACTTTTTTGAATTGATAATGCGTGTAGTTATAAAATTCTTTAATTTATTGCAAATTACTTTAAATTTCTTTATTTTTAATTATTTCTTTTTTTTTCTCACAGTAAATGCCGTTATTTTATTGTCGGGTTTAATTAGGTACCTATTGTCTTTCTTATTATTAAGTTTAGTGGTTTTAAATTTGTTTTTCTTTTACTGTAATAGCTGCTGGCGAAAGCTGATTGAAAAGGAAAGGTTAATTTATCTTCATAAATACTATTATATTATATTATACTATATTACATTATACTATATAATATTATATTTATTTAATATTTATATTATATTTATAAACACTATTATTTATACATAAACTATAATTGTATCAGCTCAATGTCGGATGTTTTGAACACTGATTCGGATTCTGAATATTTCTCTTTGTCGTCCTCTGCAACTGCTTTTTCGGATGCAGAGGATGACATGCCCTCGCTTGAGGAAAGACTGAAGGTTGCTTTCTCATCTCTATCGAAAAACTTTAACGTTGTGCGTATTAATGCGCAAAGCCTTGCTAGTCATTACATCTCGTGACATCTTTCACTAGCAAAAACATTCATGCAGTCCTTATTTCGGAGACATGGCTTAAACCTTCCCTACCATCTACTCAGTACCCTTTACCAGGTTTTAGACTCATTCGTAACGATCGAGCCTACACCATTGGATCCCAGGGCGGTCGTATGAGGATGGTTGGTGGAGGTGGCGTAGCGATTTATCTACGATGTGACATTTACTGCGAGATCGTAGCACAGTCGGTAACTAGCGCGGACTCTCCTGAATATCTTTTTTTAGAAGTCACTCTTCACCACACTAGGGCCCTACTGGGAGTTTTTTACAGTCCTCATCTAAGAGTTGACTATTTTGAGCAACTAGAGTCGGTTCTGGCTGATCTACGTACCCGCTACGAACATATTATACTCATGGGTGACTTCAATACCTGCCTTGTTAAGCGTGACTGCCGATCGAGGAAGTTGCTTTCACTCTTCCACTCACTTTTTTTGAATTGCCTCGAGTTGTATCCCACTCACTTTCCGCATAATGGTCAACCTTCCCTTCTTGATCTGATCATCACTTCTTCTCCTGAGCTGGTTGATTCTCATGGACAGTTTAATGCTGCTGCTTTTTCTTCACACGATTTAATTTATGCTTCGTTCAAAATTCGTCCACCTAAGCGCAGACATAAAACCTTAATGCTCCGCAATTATGCTAAAATAGACAAAAATGCCCTTTTCGATGATGTGCTGAATTCTGATTGGGAGCTAGTGTTTGGAGCGGAGGACGTGAATGAAATGGTTCAAGCTTTTAACTCCATTATTTTGACCATCTTTGACAAGCATGCTCCTCTTCAAGTTGTCCGAGTCAAACATTTCCCCGCGCCTTGGCTCACGCCAGATATCAAGGAGGTTATGGAGAGGCGCAACAGAGCACGTATCAGATTGCGGAAGAATCCAACCAAAATCAATAGTGAGTCCTACATCGAGTTACGTAACCGCTGCAACAAGCTCTGTAGGAGCGCCAGGCGTAAGCATATTCACTCCACTATCGAAGGTTGTCCGCATACTAAGATGTGGAAATATTTGAAGTCACTGGGTATCGGTAAAGCTGATCATGTCTTTCCCTTCAATGTCGATCTTAACGCGCTGAACGACTACTTTGCATCTTCCCCAGTATGTTTAGATTCTGTCATAAAATCGCGAACTTTATCTGTCCTGGCCAATGCACCTTGTCTTGCTTCAGCTTCTTTTGATTTTGGAAAGGTTACGACAGCAGATGTGTTGAAAATACTTAAGTCTGTCACCACGAAGGCTGTTGGTAATGACGGTTTGAGTCTTGACATGATCACTCCAATACAGGACCTAGTAGCTCCTATCCTAGCTCATATCCTTAATTTTTCCCTTTCCAGTGGTGTGTTTCCCGCTGTATGGAAACAAGCCCATGTAATTCCTCTCCCTAAAAAATCAAATCCTTCTTCTTTCTCCCATTACCGCCCTATCTCCATACTTCCTGTATTGTCCAAAATCCTTGAGCACTATGTCCATAATCGACTCACTAACCACCTCCTACGTTACGATATTTTCAACCATCTGCAGTCTGGTTTTCGAGCGGGCCATAGCACAGTTTCTGCTCTGGTGAAAATCACTGACGACATTCGTCTTAATATAGAAAATAAAAAAGTTACTGTCCTCACTTTATTGGATTTTAGCAGTGCCTTCAGTACTGTTGATTTTAATTTGCTTCTTGCTGTGCTTAGAACTTTAAATCTACCTCCCTTAGCCGAATCCTGGTTTCGTTCGTATTTATTTGATCGTTCCCAGCTCGTAAAGACCGGTGACATGCACTCGAACTGGTGTAGCCTTACGGCTGGCGTTCCGCAGGGTGGGGTTTTATCACCTATACTTTTTTCGGTCTTTATCGGTGGAATTACATCATCACTCACGTCTTCTTTCCATCTCTATGCCGATGACCTTCAAATCTATACTGCAGCCCGTCTTGAAGATGTAGTTACTGCTATCGGCACATTGAATTCCGACCTACAAAAGGTTTCGGTATGGGACTACGGACTTCTTTTAAATGCACAAAAGTCCCAAGCCATAATTATTGGCAGTCGCCATTCCATCTCCAAGTTTGAGTCTATGGTGATGCCCAATTTAGTTCTGAATGACACTATTATTCCTTTTTCCACTTCAGTTAAAAATTTGGGCATCATAATGGATCAGACACTTTCTTGGTCGGAGCATGTCGCCGATGTAAGTCGTAAAATCTTTGCATCACTTCATTCCCTCAAGCGGATGCAGTACTTTCTTCCTCTGTCTACCAAATTTATGCCAATACATACTCTTCTTTTTCCTATTCTGGACTATGGTGACGTCTCCTATCTTGATCTTTCGGAGGACCTTCTTAATAAATTGGAGCGGCTGCAAAATCAATGTATCAGATTTGTGTTTGGATTAAAAAAGTACGACCACATTTATTCATAAAATCCTGTTCCATCCCACTTCACCTAGCTATCTACGTGAGCGTTTTCAATACCGTCAGGCTATGGGTGACCGCCTACGTTCTGGCACCAATTTGTCCCTCGTCCTTCCACAACACAGTTCCCAAAAATATTCGAACTCGTTCACAGTAAATGCTGCCCGTATGTGGAACCTTCTCCCGGTCGAGGTCAGACAGTCGCCTTCGGTTCGGGTTTTCAAGGGTGCTCTTTTGAAGTTTTGGGATTGTTCAGACTCCACATGTTAGAGCTTTTGAAATATTTATTTACTTTTGATATATTTATTTATAGTTTTATTTTGTACATTCAATTTATTATAGACTTTGTATGTATTAATGTATCAACATTACTTAATATATATATATTCGTATGTACATTTGATTTATTAAATTTATCTGTGTATTTATTGAGTATAGTATATTTCATTTCTTTACTTATCTATTTTTAGTGCCACCCCAAAAACCAACTTTCCTCTCAGATTTTCAAAGGTTAGTTGGAAGAAATCTCTTTATGGGATAAGCTCGCCTTTGTACACAAATATTTAAATTGTTTCTGAAAATTTGTAAGTTACTTTGTGGTACAATAAAGTGTTTAAATAAAATAAATAAATAAATAAATAATCACCCAATTTACAAAAATGTAAAAATTATCAAACACAAATGGGTTTGTATCCGGCCTTATTTTCAAAGATGGCCGTCACTGGGCGGCCGTACCCGCCAGCTTTTTTCATACAAAATTACGAAACTCGGAAATATCAATGAATCCTGCATGTAATGAAAACGTAATGTGTTATTCTAGTGTATAATTGATTTAAAATTCGTAATATAATATTATTTTGCAGAAAATTAAATCAATATTTATATAATGAAATCATGAACAGGACAGGCAATGGCCTGATTAAGTAGCATCAAGTTTCGAAGCTGCTTTCTTTTAGAAATATTTATGTTTTATTCTACGACGTAATCATGTTATCAATTAATTAATCAAGTTCATAAAAAAAACGTTACTTACAGTATGTTTTCAATAAATAAACACCGAAATCAACAGCCCAAACAATAACACTCACACGATTATCGTGACGTATTTTTGAAGTTGATTATTTTTTGTTAATGACAGATCCATCATTAAAAACTTTATGGTTTGCTAGAATAATTACCGAAGTAGCAATTAATATTAGTTCTTTTACTTCTTATAACTTCGATATCCGATAAATCGGTATAAAATCATCACCGGCACCTCTAGGTGTGCTATGCTTCCAGAGACGCATGAATAGCTGCCCCACTTTTTGTCACTTCAGTGATAAGAAAATCTCCTTGCGCCCCAAAATACATCAATAAATTTGTTAGTATACTCTTCAGTAACTCTAATTTGCGAAATCAAATAGCCGCCATTTTGCGGTAGGAGGAGCGCATCGCGTGAGCGGTTATATTACTTACTAATTTACTTTATTTTGCAGCTAGCTTCTTTTAAATTACTTTATATTTCAGGACAAATACAGCAAACAACTTCTAAAGTACAATTATTTACAGATTAGGGCATTATTTTCAGAAAATCCAAATGATTAAAAATAAAGTAAATTAATTTGCTACTCCGCGCACGCGGTGAAGGTTTAATCGACGATTCATTATGGCCACGCTCACTAATTAAATGGCTACGCAAATTAAAACTAAATAATGTTGTTTTTATGACCACACAATATTACTGAAACAAATGACCATGCAAATTAAAAAAACATATTGTTCATTAATGGCCACGCAATATTACTGAATTTGTTTCAGTAATATTGCGTGGCATTAATGACCACGCAAATTAAAAATATATAATGTTGATTTTTAGCTACGCAATATTACTGAAACAAATGACTACGCCAATTAAAAACATATAACGTTTTTTAGAGCCATGCAACCTTACTGAAACAAATGGTTACGCAAATTAAAAATATATGCTGTAAGGACTCGTTTGCGCGCAGCCACTCCACAAACCATCATACACTCACTACGCATGCGCACCGCGGCGTGCGCCAGCGACAGATCTCCGCCTACGTGCAGTTCGCGCGTCCGCGACCCAGCGTTTGTACGTGTTGTATAGAGTTCCGCCCGCCGCGCTCCGACCGCGCGGCTTTTGATGTTAACATACTATAATATGTAGGCCTCACGAATAAACTAAGTGTGTATTCTATTGTCGGTGTTTCATTGTGATTCGTAATATTCCCAACAGTTCAGAAGTGGGATGAAACATTCCCACAAGAATAATAATTATAAAATCAGTGTTTACATGTTAGATCGTGTTTCGTTTTCGCCGCCATGTTTTTCTCTAAGTGCGCTGGGCCGCGTGTTATACTTATTGAAAGTGAATTAAAAATATGTCGGTCGTTTCACTACATAATAAAGTACTCTGTGTCTTCGTGCATTGTGTGAGTTATGAGCTGTGGTCACCAAAGGTGACAGAAGTCGAGATTCAAGCGCGGATCGCGAAAACCGGCTCCGGCGACAATCGTTGCTGGAATTGGAGACCAGTCGTGTAGCGAGACGATTAAAGTAACTGGAGAAGACAGTGTTCAGTTCGTGGGACAGGTCAAGACATGTCGCAGGCGCCGGTGATCGGCAAAATGTCCACATCCTGCAGTCGCCGAAGCCGCGCGCGGGCGCGGTGAACGGTGATGGTTTACAGCCTCCCGGCTGGTTTGCGTCAGTTCAACGAGTTGATCAGGGGGCCTACTATGAGCTCTTAAAGTAATCCTATTTAAGCCTGCCCCCAGAGCCCCGTCTGTAGTGGAAGAAATGTGTTGGGAGTTATTTCCGAGCTCGACACTATTCGTCAGCCGATCACGCTGTTCGAGACATCGCGGCTATCGTGCGCGCCACTGCGTGCGCTTGCGGTGGCGGTTGCGCCGCCCCTTGCCCCCGTGTCCGACTGCGGAGTGCCGCCGCCGTCGACCGCTGGAAGTAGCACTACACCAGCGCGTGCGGCCCTCCCAGGTCTTGTTGGTATTGGACGATCAGGGTATGTGGAAAGTTCAATTAATATGCCGCCGGTTAGGTATATAGGTCGCAATGATCTTTTATCTGAGTTCGACCCCAAGACGTCTATGATTACTATGGACATATTGATAAGAAAAGTTTAAGGAATAGCCAGTATGTACAGTTGGGACGAAAAGACAGTTATATTTAATTGCTAGTCGAAGTTAAAAGGTTACGCACTCCAGTCGTACGATCAGTTGCCTGCGAGTCTGCGAGTGGAATGAATTCATCGTGGTCAGATTTTAAATTAAAACTCTTAACTGCCTTTCCGTCTCATAAGATTAAACTAAATAGGTATGATGCGTGATTTATTGAATATTGTCAGACAATCCGATATCGACTATTTACATTTTTATTATGACAAGTTGGCGCTGGGGAATGCTTGCGGCATTCCGCCACCTTTGATTACTGAAGCAATTATCGGGACCATCGGTAGTGACCTTGTAGAGGTCGTCGCGGTGTCCGCGGGTTGTACGGACCCTAACAAACTTTTAAATTATTTGTCGTCTTTGAGGTCAACTACGCATATATAGATTTCAACTATGCGTGCTACTCACCGGTATGTTGGCCCATGTTATCATACAAAAAGCGAAAGTCATGTCAAGTGGCATAATTGAAAAACAGGTGGGCGTATTACAGCTCGTTGTACATATAAAATTCGTGATAAATTAACTTCAGCTTGTACTTTTTGTGGCAGAAAGGGTCACCAAGAAAACAATTGTTTCCTAAAAATGCGCAAGTGTTCTTACTGCAATAAAATGCAAACACAAACATATTAAGGAAGAATGCTTAAAACTAAAGAGTCGTAGGTCTTCCGCCGTGAATACGGCTACATCACAATAGACATATTATATATTGCACGTCATTCAGGATGCATCCAGTGGTTGTTTGAAGTACTATACGACAGCTAAGGTAAATCACAAACTTGTTTTAATGTTAGGTATTGTTAAACTGACTTGTTTCAACTCTATAATTTTGGAATCCCTGGAACCTTTGGAGGTTGAATCGTCTACTTTAAAAAGTCGACGTTGGGATCCATTGAACCTTTGGAGGTTGAATTGTCTGCTTGAGAAGCCGACTATGTCCAACTTTAAGAGGTTGGTTAAACCTTGAGAGGTCGCGCGATCTTCTACACCAGGATTCCTGCGCGGGACGCACAGTGGTCAGGAAGGCCGACTGTAAGGACTCGTTTGCGCGCAGCCACTCCACAAACCATCATACACTCACTACGCATGCGCACCGCGGCGTGCGCCAGCGACAGATCTCCGCCTACGTGCAGTTCGCGCGTCCGCGACCCAGCGTTTGTACGTGTTGTATAGAGTTCCGCCCGCCGCGCTCCGACCGCGCGGCTTTTGATGTTAACATACTATAATATGTAGGCCTCACGAATAAACTAAGTGTGTATTCTATTGTCGATGTTTCATTGTGATTCGTAATATTCCCAACAATAATTTTGTTTTATGACCACGCTATGTTACTGAAACAGATGACCATGCAGTTTAAAAAATATATTGTTCATTAATGGCCACGCAAATTAAAAACATATAATGTTGATTTATGGCTACACAATGTTACAGAACCAACTCCACGCCAATTAAAAACATGTAATGTTGTTTTATGAACACGCAACCTTACTCAAACAAATGGCTACGCAAATTAAACATATATAATTTTTATTTATGACCACGCTGTTACTGAAACAAATGACCATGCAAATTTAAAAATATACTGTTCATTAATGGCCACGCAATCTTACTGAAACCAATGGCCACGCAAATTAAAAACTTATAATGTTGGTTTATGGCTACGCAATCTTACTGAAAAAATGACCACGCAAATTAAAAACATATTATGTTGTATGAAACTATTTTTCCGGATTTAAATCGCGTATATTTGTTTTTTCCAACAAACCGACGTTTCGGGCCCTTTACAGGTCCCATGGATTTAAATCCGGAAAAACAGTTTCATTTCCTATGTGTAACAATCGCGAAAACCTAAGAACTCGATATATAATGTTGTTTTCTGGCCACGCAATCTTACTAAAACAGATAGCCACGCACATTGAAAATTTATAATGTTGTTTGAGGGTCATGCAACCTTGCTGAAACAAATGGCCACGCAAATGATTTAACAAAAGATCACGCACAAAGCAGTAAGAATACGGCTAGGTAGCTGATTACTATTAATTAGTGATTACTAATAAAAGGCCACCCACAATAATACATCACAAAGCTACGCAGTACTGTTACTGTTACATAATTATGTAAAAAGCCACGCACAATATTATATAAGTCACATATTTGAAATTACGATTTTGTGCTTATGCAATTGGAATAATGTCGATTCTAATATTTGATATAGACAAGCAGAAGTAAATATCAAATGTTTTAAACAGCTTTAATAGCAGTGAGTCTCTTTCCCTAAGAAACGCAAAAAATATTATAGATAGTGGTGATACTCTACCATTGTTAAAATATATTGATAAATATTATTCAATTATCAAATAGCCCTTACTGAATTACAAAAATGTAATTTATCAATGTTCTAGTTGTTACATGTTCCTAACGATGTCAGAGCAGTAATGAATTGTACCACTGACGAAGAAAAAAAAATTTAAAAGAGTGTTATACCGAAACACCGATTATGATGTGATTAGAGAGACAAGTTGAAAAATTGTGAAGGGCATTCACATAAATAACGAAAGTTTGTATAAATATGGTCCTCTTATATCTATGGATGTTGAAAGATCCTTCTCATCTTATAAATGGATATTGAGTGTTAAACGAAATAGTTTGATACCGGAAAATATTGAAAAAATACATAATGTACGGACAACGATACATCAGACTACACATTTTTGTTCGAGAATCGCCTCCAGTGCAACGGAACAAGATACGTTAATGTGTAGCTTGATGTGCTGGCGTGTGTACAATTAGCAGCTCATCGACTTAAACACTTTTGTTTGAATATCTCTTGTGCAACGGCACAAAGTCTGTCGATGTTAATGATTAATGTGCTACCATCTGTACGTATTAGAGACTTAAAACGAGCTAGCAACGTTCAGTCGTGCATCTCACTCGACCTTATACTAAAAGCAGTGATAGATAGCTCATTTTCCGGCTCGCACCGCTCCTACTAAATAAAAAACAGATGAACTATCAACGCTAACCTCATCTAGGCCTATACCCAGCGGGGTTGAAATCAGGATGATGATTTACTATCAACACAGTTCATAGTTTGAATTAAAAATACCGATGAACTAGTAAGACCGTGTAGGACGAATGTCATGTCACCGGATCATGTCCGGTCCGTACCGGAAATACATTCCTTATAGTTCGTGAATGAAATATATAAACCTACTATGAACTTACTAACTACTACAAACCTAATGTGTTTTTTTTAAAAAAAGGCGAGTAATAATGGTTGCTGTAAAAGTAGCACTTTAGCTTCAGGACCTAGCCCTCCTGTGCCTACGAAAAGACGCAAATTGTCAACGCAACTGTGAACTAATAAGTTATGGATTTTCCAGGTTTATATAACTGTCTCCGAGGCCGAACGGTTACCATGCCGAACTGCGACGCACAGGTCCCATGTTCGATTCCCGGGCCGGGAGTAATATTTGTATGGCCTACATTTATTTCTCTCGTGAGTTTGGGTGTAATTTGTGGTTGTCTATGTATATGTCCATGGCAACCGCGACACAGGGTTTCCTTAGTGCGGGGCTATGTTGAATGTGTAACCGGTGTAAATGGTAACCGTTCGGCCACAGAGGCAGTTATTATGCCATTATTATAGTATGCCATTATTATATCGAACATTATTAATTTAAATCTTTCCACTCGGAATTTGGCATTCTAGGGGTACTACGTAGCATTGCAAGGAGTTTCTGGCTTTGTTGCGGTATCGCACTTTTACTTCCCCCTGTTGATCTAGGCCATTGTAGACCCCGGAGTTCTGCTTCCTCAGCGACTCCATTATCTCGGCATCGGAGTCTGCCGTCATCACGTCCCTGACAATTATTTGAGGGAGTCTCCCCCAAGGAGGAAACTTTATACGCCTTAAAACTATTATATCTATAAACAGTCTTAATGTGGTATAGGTTTAGATAATAGTTCTCTATATATAGTTTTAGAAAAAAGAAATTGTTCTTATAGACTTATTTCACTCAAGTAAAAATTTTAAAACCTTAATACCAAACAACTTAATTAAGTGTGATCTCTTTTAAGATTTACTATTATAGTAGGTACTTATTTTAAGTTCATTTGTAGATCAACTGATTCTTTTTAGTAAAATTGTTTTATACATATGCAGTAAAGTCTATTAATACTCTAAAAACTAATTTTCTTAACTTTATTCTAGATATATTTCATTTATAGATATTCTGTAGGATTTATACTTATTAACAAACACGTTATAGCGCGTCTTCAGTAGATTTCATTTAAAAAAAAACCACTATAATTAAGGTTTCTACTCTATTGGACGTTGTAAGTTCACGCAAAATGGATAAAATAAAAAAATATTAAAAGATCTGGTGTAGGTGGTGAACTTTGGATATTATGTCTAAAGATGAGATTAACTGCTATATTCGCATAGCACGCTAAATGCAAAATTTTTATAGCGCGCTTTTCAAAGTGTATTTTAAATTATAATTTTTAGCAGCTCAAGGTCGTGTGATAATGTAACGAATAGAAAGAAACGTGAAATAGTTGACGCATGCTAACTTGCTAAATATAGCATCTATATTCTATCTATAGAATAGTCTACAACTTTTTACGGTTAGTTACGACTGGCTCATTTGTTTTGTAACAATTACACATGTTGGATACAGGATATAGAAGATAAATCAATGAGCTTCCCTTCATACTTAAACAATTTACTATTTATATATATTAGATATATTAATTTGCACAAAACTTTACACTTGTTATTTACAGTAAATTACACTCATAATAATTCTTTCTCCTAGTTTTATATACAAATGTTACAACTTATTAACCAAAAAAACGCGAAACTAACTAAATAAATCCAAGTAATTATATCTTAATTTAAATGGCTTCACCAGACAAAATTTTGCTAACGGTCCACCATTGTATTAAAACGTAATCAAAATTACAATTTATAACATAACTACAATTATAATACGTGCTAAGTGCTAAATATTGCATTAGCATTTAGCGTACGCAAGCGTGAAATTTAACATCAATAAACCAATCAGCTGTTTCGCGTTTCGCACCAAATGTTAAATGCTACAAATAATAATGTGCAAGAATTTCACGTTGTAATTGTTTCAACCAATGACAAGAGCCGCAATTTGATATTAATTAGCTCCCCATTTTCACATAGTGTAGGAGACTTTCCAAGTAGATATAGAAATGAGACTCCAGTGATGTTATAAATTATATTATAAGATCTTTCACTATAAATCCAAATAAAACAAAACACGTCTTTTCTAGTCAAAGATGCTTTGCGCAATGGCGGCCGCCTGTCACCGTTCCGTTGATATCGATTTATTTCTTATTTCGATGAAACTAATTCTTAATGACGCAAAGTAAGTTTTCTAAGAAAATAAAATAATATAATGTCACGATACGCTAACAGACGGCCATTCTGCTCTAGGAATGTCCTCATTCCGGAATAAGCTCGGTCATTCGACAAGTGGAGAGCATGTCCTCGTGCTTCTTCTAGAATTGCTCGTAACACCGGAGCAGTCACTTCATGATTAACTAGTCGGCACGGCAGTGCTCCCACAATGGTGCCTGCTATAACACCTCTTACACATGAGACAATCACCAGCTGTTTGTCCTGGAAGTTAACTCGATGACAATACAACTTTGATTTCAAATTACAGTTAAAACAAACTAAAAAAATATATGTAATATGTGTATGTTAAAATTAAGACATTTCATAAATTTATTATAAACAAAAAAAAAATTCAAATTGTAAAAATATTACTTTAACAGAAAAGAAGGTCAAAATTTGTTGCATGAATTTAGTAATTGTACATAATCAAAACCTTAACAAATAGACAAAGTTATGAAAGTGACATATTGTGCCATCAATTAGAATTAAAAATATTTTGCTCATAGCACAGATATAAGAAAATACAACTCAACAGACGATTAAAAAAAAA